>NC_030436.2:3540000-3755000 GCF_001660625.3 Ictalurus punctatus
ACTGTTTCCCATCAACCATTCTTCAGTCAATCTGACAACCCTGAATTGTATATACAACACTACAGGAGACAAAGCACTAAATCTTTAGTGTGGGTAGCATAATGTTAATCGGAGCCAATGGATCCACTACTGATTTCAATTATGTGCCAAAAAACCTAATAAAAGATTTTTATTTTATAGGTTTTAAAAGATCACACATTGAGCCAAAAAGCCTGTAACTAACACCAATAGTACTTACTGTTTTTTTTTGTTTGTTTTTTGTTTTTGTTTTTTTACACGTGAATAACACTGATTTGTTCTGTGTTTCATTATATTATAAAATGTCAGATTTTATAAACTACTTGGCCAAACCACTTCATGACCGCAGTTTTCTGCTGTAGAAGTTCCTTTACCTTTACAGTCAAAACTGATTCATGTTGTCACTCCCTCGGTGCGCATACACCATGCCGAAATCGGCAGCTAACGATGATTTCATCAGCCCAAACCGCTATGGTGCTGGCTCTTCTCCACACCCCATTTGGCTGGCTCCAGAGCCATGAGAAATACTCGCTCTGAAATTTCCCAGCAGGCAGCTGAGGGCTTCCACGGCTCAGTCCTGGCTCGGAGTAAAAACCTTTACGACAGCACGCTTCACTGCTACACAGAACTTTTAATAAGAAGACTTAAGGTCAAAACTCATTTTCAAGCCTTCTTTAGTTTCTTAAAAAAAAAAAAAAAGAAAGTCCAAAACATTAGATCACTATTATATTTGAGAACTACATTTCAGGTTCAGCAGATTTAATTCCATTAAAGGCCCTTTATAAGACGCTTGTTATGAAACTAATCCTGAACCGTACGCAACACACACACATAGTTTGCGGGCTGGAGGCTGTGTTTTAAGTGGACTGCACTATGATTGAGGGACTTTTCCCTGCAGCGGAGGGACAGGCCAGAGCAGGCTTCCAGTACACAGTGGGCCCACAGGATAAGGGCGCCTTTGTTTTCAGCTCAGCAGTGAAAATGAGAAAATGGCCCCCGCCTGACTTTACTTTCAGTAATTCTGAAAAAGGGATCTGCAGTGTATATCCCTCCAACATTTGAATTCTGCAGGACAATTAATGGAGACATTTCTCCTGAAACATCACCCCGGTGCGGCTGAATACAGTGGCCTATTACTGAATTAATAATGTCGGTCTAATAATTGCATAAAACTGAAACAATGTCACATTGTAGGTTGGATCCTGTGAACAAAAGAAGGTAGTGAGGAAGAGAGAGAGAGTTGTTTTCCCCAACCCCCACATCTAGAACTCTGCAGGGTTTGCCCTTCCTCCTAGCACACAATAACAGAAACCTGAGCTGCCTTCCTTGTTGCCTCAAGCCCACGGTGTCAGGTGTCAGAGACATACTACTCATAAATAAAGAGACTGTGAAAGACTACGGGCTGGAGAGAACGCCAAAAACTTCTCAAACTTTGAAACGGCACGCAGAAATGAACTTACGAGTGCGTTGACTGCTATGAGATCACAGAAACTAGAATTAGCAATGAACGTTTCTAAAGAACCGAGTTATGCTGAAACACGTTCGAGAATACTACTTTTTTTTTTTTTTTTTAATTTATTTTTTTAACTTGCTGACCAAAAGAGACCACAAGAAACAGGAGCAGTGTTCTGAACATAGAACAATGCGCCTTTCAAAACTTTTCAAACTGCGACAAATCATATTTATTCATAAGCCTCCGTGGTTTTGCTGAGATTTGCAGTTTTGAACACACGCTACAAGCTTGGGCTTTAAAAAAAAAAAAAAAAAAAAAAATTTACCCTGCCATATTTCAAGGTGCATGCCAACAGAGCTAATTTAATGCTGGATATAATTTTTTTCCTCCCAGCCTGGAAATTGTATTAACGTGTTCGTATATTATGATATGGCTAAATAAGAGGAGAAAACGCACGTAAAAGAGACTTACTTCACTATAATGGCAAGTTTCTTGCACGTCTGAAACCTAATGTTTTGTTTATTTCGGTTAAGGAAACCAGGAAGTCATGAACCATAAGGGTATCATCAGGGTTGGAATCAGTGCTCAGCCTCAGTAACAACAGCACAAACATACTATCCTGTCTGACCTGGGATTTTTCAGGTGGGATGTCTTTTCAGCAAAGCTGTTAAACCTGATCCGAACGTTATTCACGCACCGACGGTAACGGACATGAGTTAGCTAAAAGCAATATACTTAATAAACTGAAACCGTGTATTACTGCGAATACAGCGGAAGTATTAAGAGGTTGGAAGTTGTGCGCGTGTGGGTGCTCGGGCACTAGAGTATTTGAATTAAATGCTTTAAAATGACCTTATGGTAAAATATCTTGTTCTGAAAGTGAAAGAGATTGCAGTTTATATCTAAATGAGAAAGAGTCAGAGAGAACCTTATAAAACAAAACAGCATTTCTTTAAAAAAAATCTACTTTCTAACCGCCCCAGAAGTATATCAGTATTCATCTGAAGTACATCTGAAGTGTAGACGACGTTGAACTTTAGTACTTTACCATCCTGCAAGCTGGAATGTGAAAACTTTGATGCCCCAGATCTCTAAACTGCTCTTCATCCGGATAGAATCTTATAATACTCGGGTCATGAAACGAGCAAACGTAAATGTAAGTCAGGGCCGACTGATTTAAAAACCCACCTCCTTTAGAAAGTGCAGACAGAAATACTTTGCCATGCTGAGAATGCACCAACTGCGAGACCCTTGAGGCTCTGAGTGCTTCGGTTGTTCTCTCTTTCTCACACTTGTGCCCTAATTTGTGGCACACAGATCTGCCTTGCACCGCAGTGTGTTATTTGACACTAAACCGTCATGTCTTGTGTCTCATGACTGCATGTTGCTGTTCCAAAGCTGAGCAGAAATGTGAGGAATGCGCGTGTGCTCCACCACAACAGAATGGAGACGCACCACAAATGGGCCACGTGTTCCACTTGTGTGCCTGGAATGGGAGGAATTCACAAGCATCAGCAATGATGCCATCCTGCAGTCCTTCCCCAAGCTGCTTTTCTTTTCGTGAGGATTTCATGCACAGCGACATTGGACAGACCGACGAGATCTTTAAATCTGTCCGCCGTCGCTTGTGACTGTCGTCATGATCTACATCTCAAATCAAAAGCCATCGCCAGACAGTCAAAAATATTTACTAATTTAGAAAATCCAGACGGCCGGTTCTTTTTTTTAAAATTATTATTATTATTATTCTAACGCTACCTGTAAAAGGAAAACCATTACTGTTAGTACTCAACACTTTTAGAACAGTAAATAAGTATGTGACTTGAGACATGAAGGTACTTTGGTCACGTGGTGCTATACTGCCTCCACTACTTATGTTGGTACTGCAGCACACAGACGCATTACGTTCATTTCCAAGGACGCGCATAGGATGGCAGCCATCTTGTGTTTGCGTAAAGGCCTTATTTTTGAGGGACACGTTGTGTGTGTACTTCCAGTAATCTACATATGACAGAAAGGGCATATTCGGACACACAGAACTTCTAAATGTGGATTTGCTAGGGCTTTTCCCGGTTATGCAGCTCAACAAGTACAGGATTTAATGCACAGGTAATAAAGATTTTAAATGAAACATTGTGATCAGAATAGCAAATGACTGGTTTAGACCATCCCTCATGCTGAAATTTTAGCAGCGACAGATTTTTCACCAGGCAGGTTTTGTTTTCAATACACACACATTTTAAAATAATAAACATCAGCTATATGCTGCGCTTGAAAGTGCATGATGCAGAAGTGACATGTTTTGTGATCCTTCATCTTTAAAGAGGCCTCCGAAGTCTGACTGCGCAGATTTGAGCACGTAATGCACGACACAATAACCTCCGCGTGACTAAGGTTAGGTAACTGCAGAGAGAGGCATGAAAGTGAAATACTGGTCACACGCATATGTATCTCACACTGTATGAATGGCTGATAAATGTCCACGTATTTATATATCGTGCAGAATGGACTGAAAATAATAATGTTTATACGGCTTCGAGACTTGAGAACACGTCGACGTGTGAATGGCGTTTTTAAAGCACCGAGAACATCAGCAGAGAATGGAAACAGATTGCACGTACAGGTGTGTAGCGAACAGGCGACTCATCTTGGCCACATGCTCGCTGTTGGGGTCCATGCTGTCGTCGTTCAGTTCGATGCTGTGTTTCCTCTTGCTGGGGCTGATGGGAGGAGGAGCTGTCCTGTGGTTATTGACTGTAGAAGACATGGGCTGCATTCTGGACTCGCCACGCAGCGCTGCTTCACCTGCGTGCAAACACAACATACGTGCTATTAATACTGCACAATCAGGGGCTTTGGATAAAAGCACAGAACAATCAAGGTTAAAAAAAATATATATATATTCCACTTTACACTCATTATTGTAGGCAGTCCTGTTGTTTAGAAAGGCTAATATAGGAGCGTGTGGTTTTGGGTTTTTGGGTCTGCTGTGAATTCTACTATGAATCAATGGATAGAAGTTTTGTATTAGACTGCTTTACTGATGATCATGCTTCTCTAACAGTTCCAGTTAGTATACAGGAAGGTAACTGGCAATAACATTGTGTCAACAAAATGAATACCCCATCCAAATAAACAAAGAAAGAAAGAAAGAAAGAAAGAAAGAAAGAATTTCACAGATATGTAAAACAAAAACACCTGCTATTTCATTACAGCAAGTTGATATTTTTTCTCTAAACAGACAGAATTTACGGGGAGCGAGAGTAAGTCTAATACCCTGCAAAGTCTCATTGTCCAGTATAAGACTAATGTTGGCATAAAATATTTAAAGAAAGGAAAAAAAGAAAAAAAAAAAAGCTCCCCAAGTAGCACATCAAAGTCCGGCTTTGTTCTTTTGATCTGAAACTGGACCACCAGGGTGAGGACCAGCATAGCATTACACTTATTGAAAAAACTACTTTTACAGCATCTGCAATTTCAGATCTGAATTAATGGCGTTTCAGAGCCATTTCAGAGAAGAGCTGCTGAGAACCAGGGCTGCATATTTACAGCACAGTGTGTGGGAGGAGAGCAGGAAAATTACAACTGGCAGTGTGGAGCAACTGGGACTTTCCACTTGGGATGAGGTTAGCGCGACTCAGAATCAACTTTTTATGAGATTTACTGAGCAAAATCCAAGTTCAACAGGCCTATTCTGAGAAACCCTGGGTCTGAGATAGCAGACTGCTTTTTCTTTGCTGAACCCTGAGGCATACATCATTCAAACGATGCATAATCCTAAATCATTCTCCAGACTTTTCAAACAAACAGCCGAGTGCAAAAAATTATTATTTTTTTTTAAAAATGTGCAAATCTGCATCATGCAGAGGTTCACCACAAGGCCTCTCCCACAACAAGTGCCCTATTTTCCTGACTGGCATGTTTCGGCTCGTCTGTCCTTGCTCCATGGCAACGGGAATGACATCATTGTTTTTTTGGCAGAAGTCGGGAGTGGGTAATAGAGAAAAGATAGCGAGCTCATATGAGGCTTAGAGAGACCCTTGACACATGATAGCTTATTTGCATTCGCCTCCAGAGAGGCTGTTCAATAGGAGGTGGGGAGCAGGGCGGTGTCGCAGGCTATTGTGATATTGGAGAGCGATCCATTAAGACCGAATTACAGTTTACAGTTTGACTCATGGGTGACAGAACAGAAAGGAGGATGTTTCACCCATTTCAACCAAGTGCCCGAAGGTGCCTTTTGAAAAAGTCAGGTTTAGACCGTACGGGACTTTATAAATACAAGAAGATCGATCATAATGGCATCTCCCATTTGGAAAAATGGGCACAGATCAAGAAGCTGCGAGTGTTTCAGGTCTTTACAGAATTTGTCTTTACTGCATACCAGAGTTATACACCAACTTCGTGTTTTGTGAATAAACTGGGCTTTCAAGTGCTTTATTCATCTCTTCCAAGCATTATACAGTAACCTACACTGGGAGTCATAAAAGATCCCTATCAATGTCAGAGGAGATGCGTTCAACCTCTGATCTGCTGAAAGGCGCTCATTAGGAGCACAAATGATCAAAGGCGAGCGCTTCTAAGGACTTCAAACGTCAGGCCAGGATGGGATTTTGTTACACAAGTGAGCCGACCAACCCGCACCATCGTAGTTACCACACACCTACACACACCGCTTTAGAAAGCAGAAAGAAGTTAAGCCTCGTCTTGGCAGTCATAGCGAGAGGGAGACGAGACACCTCGAGTTTTAAAACATAATTGGGTGGGTTTTGAAGAGGGGGTGGATGCGAATGCTTCGAACTCCTTGATCATACTATAAATGTTTGTGGATAATGATATTTCCCCTTTGCCTGAAATCTGATCTGCCCTCACATTCATAAAGCAGACAGCAACCAAAGCTCTTTATGTCCGTAATGAATGCCTGGAGTGAGCGGAAAAATGGGAGTCCTGGCAGGGGTATGTGGTGTGTTTCACCTGTTGGCTTTATCGCCTTTGTTCAGCAGAAAAAAAAAAAGTGACAGTCAGCATTTCAGTCTGAGCCAACTGGGCTTTGGTGAATTTAAACTCTGCTTGCTGGCATACAGCCCTAGAATAGTGTATCCGTATGAAGGATCTGGTAGCCTTGCAGGCTTGCAGCTATTAAATCATAAAACCAAAAGGAACTAGACATGCACGTTTCTGAACCAGTAAACTTTACGTTCCGTAAATAGTCTTGTAGTTTTAGCTTATCTGAGCAGAAAAACATAACCCAGGCCTATGTGAATATATAAACGTCTGCATTGATCTGATAAGTAACATTAACGACGTAAATAACACTTTAAAAATAATAAAGCAAATAATCAATACCAGCATAAATCAATGTTTATCCCATTTCGAAGTGAAATTAAATCCACAATGACCAATATGAACTAGGGCTGCAACAACTAGTCAACAAACTCAATCAGATCCAATAATTAAAATAGTTGGCAATGGATTCCAAATCTGATGGAAACGACAGCAAGGTTCATAAAAGTACGACCTCCACTAGATGGCATGAACTTACTACGTTACATTACACCATTGGCCGCATGACCTCACTTGTGTTTATGTGAAAAAGTTCGATTTGTAATCATTTGTTTGTGGGAATGTCTGAAACACTGGAAGTGCAATGAACCATACTTATTTATTTATCTTTTGTGCTCTATCAAAACCTCTTTTTCAACCTCCATACATGTTCGCGAGTCAAGTTATCGCGTCTCCATCCTGCTTTCGGCTGACGCAGAGATCAATCCCAAAGAGAGTCGATTCACTGGTTCCAAAATCTACGAGTCAACCACGAATCAGGGCTTGAAATGTAGGCAACACGTATAGGTGCAAGAAAACGAACCAGTAAAACTGTACAGAACACTGTAACCTTGTGTTGGTCTCGTTTGTCTGACATAAGCACTTCCTAATATTCTCCTAGTGCGACAGATTATCTAATAAAAGGTCAGTAATACCTGCAGTTAGTGACCGATTATTTAATTATTAGTTAAATGAACAGATATATTTTAACAAGACTTTACTGATTCAGATTTGCTCCTGTTTATTTGGCTTTGAGAAAGTCTTAATATACACAACATTTTATACAAGTATAAACAGACTTAAGTAAGCTGAACTTATATAAACGATTGTTTTCGCGCTGCTTTTCCTGGTAACGGTCGCGAACACGCTGAGAAGAGCAGCCCATAACTTATAACGACTTTAAACAAGTCAATTACAAGACCTCACTGCGCTGAACGCTCAAATTAAACACAGGCTTCGAGTTCGAATCCCAATAACTTGCGTCACAATCATGCACGTCTAATCCCTCCACATATGCACGCGCGTATATTGCTAACAAACACATGCCTGTGTCCTTGTCATAGTATACATTTAGGGTACGTTTACACGACAACGATGTACTAAAAACGGAAATATTTTACCTTTGCATTTTCAAAAAGTTTCACGTACAGACGACAACGTTGTCAAAATACGTGATCCGTGAAAACGACTAAAAACGCCGTGTTATGCAGGCTTTTGACATGCGGACGTTTTCCCTTCAACGACGCCATTGATAAAGTTTCCCACCAGCTGCTTGTCCTTCCAATTCTTACCCAAACACGCCTTCTGAATACACCTCGTCGGCGTAGATGCGGGTTAATAATTTGGCGTATGTAACAAATGCGTCTCCGCTGGTCGTAGTAGTGCTGCAGTAAATCTACACTTTGGCAAAATCTTGAGCAGCACAAACACAGTCCTGTCGTCCGCCACTGAAGTTTTAGAAAGTCTCGAGCATTGTTTTGAAGTACTCGCGCGCACGCCTATAGAC
This sequence comes from Ictalurus punctatus, assembly GCF_001660625.3. Classification (NCBI taxonomy): domain Eukaryota; kingdom Metazoa; phylum Chordata; class Actinopteri; order Siluriformes; family Ictaluridae; genus Ictalurus; species Ictalurus punctatus. The sequence continues at coordinate 3,548,301 of NC_030436.2, forward strand.
TGAACACATAATACGCGTGCGCACGACGTCATCGTTTTCACACGTTTACACGGAGACGCTAACAGTTAAAGACTTGCGCTCTGAAACCCGTTTTCAAAAAAGTTTGCGCTTTCAGGCCCCAAAGCGGCGGCGGCGTCTACATGAAAGAGCAAAAACGCGGAAAAAGTTTTCAAAAACGTTGTCGTGTAAACCCTTATACAGGCACAGTAAGCACAAGTGTACCTCGCATTTCTATTGTTAGTTCTTGTAGCGTAGCTAAATAGTAGTACTAGTACTGTAAGCTAGCTACACATTAAGCTATGATAACAAGATCAGCGCATCCCTAGGCTCGTTCCTATTCAAAAATAACAGCTTGTAAAAGATCCAGACGGGCCTGGCTGGTTTAAACTTTATAAATATGATTAAACGACCACTCACAAACAATCTGCTCCTGCACTACTGAAGGCTTGAGCAACTGCCATCTTATCTACATGACTAAATTGGCTTTACAATCAAGTCATACCATCAGTACATACTGATTGTAGATACTATACACTGTTTATAGAATATTCCTGGCAGACCGCCGATGCTGACTGCTGCTTGTTCAGGCTGCGGGGCCAAGAAGTTTCACGTGCCACACTGAAATCAAGATATACAACACCACCACAACACAAGAAATCTAGTCTTTCCTTCATTGGCTAAGGTTACCGCATGTCACGGGCAGCAAATCCAATATGCTACTGGTGAGAAAAGGATTAAGCCGTGCTAGTTCATGGGATGAACCTAAATGCTGAACAAGCCAGCCAACATACCAGCATGCACTTCCAGTTCTCAGTGCACAAATACCCAGCATGCATACGGGCCTATTTTAAGGGATGATGCAGTGCTCTGGGTGCCCTGGAAGCTTCAGTATGTATAGCCGTGTGCTCTGGCGATTCTTTGGAGCGCAGCAAAAATAGCTGGAAAGTCTGCCGTGCTGCAGCGAGCGAAAAAAAAAGCCGTGATTGTGTATTTACATCCCCTGTCACTGGGTCACGTGATCCACCAACTTTACACAGCGTACAAAGCTGAACACTGAGGCAAGCAATAACGGAGCTGAACGCCATCTCAGCCACATCAACGATCCAGTCTCATGCTTCGGGATAGGTGTTTTCCATCAACGCACCAGCTTATCTTTGCACTGATATCTCAAAACAAGGATGAGTCATCAGACAAAGGAAGAGGAAGAAGCGGCTTCTTAAATCATTAAGACAATAAGCATTTACCAAGTCGTACTTTGTGTGTAGAAAAGATGAAGATCTTTATACCACCATACTTGGAGATACCTTCGCATTAAAATATATTATTTTTCAGAAATTTTACTAAGAAAGCACCAACACGGGCTACTTTCACTTAAGAGAGAGATTTTACTGAGGTCATATCACAGGAACAATATCATATCGTCATACATCGCATCGGCCGTACTGTATGTCTGAACAATAACTTGCTATAAACGTGCTAAATTTAACCATGGGAACAATTTCTGGTGATATGGTAAAAACCAAAACAGCGCTATCAACACTTGATACAACTAATCTGTATTTTCCAAAAACATCCACCTACCAGTTTATGTCTAGCTGACACAATTATCCAAAGTGACTTACAACTGAGTCAGGTTACAACCCAGCATAAAGCTGAAGATGAAGGTTGAGAGCCGTTTACAAGAGACCTGGAGTTGCTCTCTGGCAGTCCCGGGATTTGAACCCGCAACCTTCTGGTCGTTTGTGCAGTCACTATGGCTGCCATGCCTGCTTTCTCTTCAGGCACGTAAAATTGAAAAGGTCATGGAGTAATTCGACTCCAGGGCTGGACACTATAACAATACATCATCAATTTTATGACCTGACATCACAAGACCCTTTTAAGAGAATACTGAAAGAATAATAGAGCATCATTATAACACTGTATGACTCCAGTGTTGCTCACAGTGACATTAATTAAAATATTACTTTGTTAACAAACCTAAATAAGTTCTGTCCTACCTAGAAGGCAGCAAAAGGAGAGCAGTCATCCAAGATGATATTTTTTAGATCATATTTGAAGGCACATGTCAATTATATTTTGTTCACCAGAAGAACACAGTATACCATTATAAAGTAAGGTCCTTAGTACTATTTGAAAACTTAACATCAGCACATGTCTAAGAACAAGGCATAAATTAAATATCCCCCCCATACAGCCTGCTGAAGCTTCTGGGACACGTTTCTGTTCTCGACAGGTTACGGCTGACAACAGGCGTCTGGTACTGCATGGTACGACGGGGGGAGAGCCTTACACCTTCCCCTCCACCCAAACACACTCAAGTCTGATCACACACTTCATTTGTGAACTCGACAGCCACGCTGACACTCGTCCAGTTTGGGAATTCAAAATGAAAACCCAAGTGCAAGTAATCAAACAACTCCAGTGTCACAACAGTTGCTCAAACGGTTATCTCACTGAACAATGAGAAAACCACGATACTGAAATATCATCATACTGAATTTTGAGTCTGCCTCTTCTCCAAAAAAAAAAAAATAAAAAAAATAAAAAAAAAAAAAAAAAAAGTCAAATGTCCTTATGCCGCTTCATGATAGAAGACCACTGGTCTCAGCATTGGCAGCTTCGTCCGGGATGGACCATAAGAACAGCAACAATATTTCTGAAGTGTCCACAATGCCAATATTGTGCCAGGTGAAGAATACAATAATGTTTATGCCTAGTTCAGATCCATAGATCTTTCAACAAACTTACTCTCCATCATGAGAGCTTTGGAGAAAATTTCACCTTATCAAAGTCCCTGTAGGTCAAGGCGAGGGGGAAAAAAACCCCCAAAATCTATGAGATAACACGCACGCAGGCACGCACGCAGGCACGCACACCTCGGTTCTGTTAAAGAGCAGCATGTATTGTGGATTTTATAGACATCTGTGAACGTTGCTGTTTCACAACAGGAAGGATGTAGCAAGGAAACTGATCAACATCTGCACCATTACACAGGAACGCTAGACAGGATCCAGTCTGGGAACTGGATCGCTCTGCGTGACAGTATCAACACTCGGTGTGAAAGTAAACACGAAGACACCTAACGGTTAAAGGAAAAGTGCGTAATACCATGTAGTAATCAGAACAAACGCAAAGTTTTATCAAACCCATAAAATGATCCTGATAATCTCTGTGTTCTTTCATATACGGTATGGACGCCAAACTTAAAACCTTTGTCCAATGTGTCCTATTTCTATATACTGCAATCATTATATGCCTAGTATCATTGCCCCTGTTCTGTTTCGTTCAAGATTCGTTTAACTCACTAAATCATAATGGTAATCATAATATTCTTGGTTATTCGTCCTTTTGACAGGTCACTTGAATCGAACAGGTTTAATCCAAACCTCAATAACTTAAAAACACATCATTGTGCGCATATGAATAAAAAGTCTAATATCACATCCTATAACAATAAAGAGTCACTCAATGCAAGTTTCGGAGTCCACGCTTTAACATACTACGGCTGTTTTACAGTAAAAGTCCGCTCCAGAAATCTTCTCAAGAGCTTATGAAGGGTCACACAACACAACACCAACTCCAAGTAAAACATCACGAGGAGAACTGAAGCTGTAGAGGAAATACATGAAGAACAGACATGTGAATGCACTCTGAATGACTTTACAGAGGTGAACAGTGTGATGTACTGATTCTAGAGCTATACGCTGACACCAAAGTAAAGCAGAAACTGTATAAAGATCACTGAGTATTAATATCAGTCTATATTACTGCCATGCTTTATTCCTCCATCAGTCTATTTACTATTACTCTCCATCACTATCTGCTCTAATTACACTACATTCATGAGGTCAGTGTCTAACATTACCACTTTTAATCCTTTGGTAAGACATGTGTGACCCTGATATGCTACTGAAAGAATAACAAACCCGTCCTTTTGATAGATTTTGATGGTTGTATAATGCTGTATTTGGTTCTAAAGGCTGTTTCTACTTCAGTTTGAACTCAAGAAGTTGTTAAGGGTGCGGGATAAAAGTGGACACGACAACAAATTTAGCATAACCTAAAAACAACAACAACAACAACAACAACAACAACAAGTAGTATAGAATTTTACCGTCGTAGCATAAAATGCCAATGTTGTTGTTCATTTTGTCCAAGTACTGATAGTTCAACAGGTCCATCTTGGTAAATAGCATTTATCAAACCAACGGGGGGGGAAAAAACGGCAAAGTCGTTCTCCAACCGAGCTACAGAAAAAGAAAAAAAAAAGGCCCAGCCTTTAAAAACTCCTCGCAAATGTAACTTCAACCCGTCGAGGGTCGAAAACTTTAACACGAGCTATTCACACGACTGTCGAAAGAACAGAAAGAAAAGTTTAAAAAGCACTTGAAATGAATTGTTTGGGGACGAAAAAATAAAAAGGAGCGGACCGCGTCAGTTCTCCTCACAGCCCCGCTGTAAGTCAACTGCACTCACTGAAGCGGGCGCGCGCGCGTACGCTCTGCTCTCTACCACCCGACTCGAACACTGCGCATGCGCGCTACATCACTAAACGCTTCGGACGGCACTGCGCATGCGCGCTACATCCGCAGACCCGCCCCCCCCCCTCTTTTCTTCTTCTTCCTGAACGAAAGCTGAATCCCAAACAGCTCCCATGTATACCACAATTTAACCATGAATATGGATTATGGAAAAATACAATGCAAATGGAAACAAAGACTGCTATACCTAAGAGTGTAAACTTTTTTTAAACGTTTTAATACAAACTCGCACACACAATTCTCACACACACACATACACACATATATATATATATATATATATACACACACACACACACACACACACACTTTGTTGTGCCACATTTAGCTTTGATTACAGTGTGCATTCACTGTGGCACTGTTTCAACAACCTTGCGCAACGTGACAACGTTTATTTCCACCCAACGTTGAATACATTTTTGTCCGAGATCTTGTATCGAGGATGGATGACTCGAACCACACTAAAGTCTCCTCCAGCACATCCCCAAACACTTTCAATGGGGTTAAGGTCAGGACTCTGTGGTGGCCCATTCATGTGTGAAAATGATTCCTCATACTCCCTGAAACACTTTCAAAATTTGAGGCAGATGAATCTAGGTATTGCCATCCTGGAATATGCCTGTTCCATCAGGAAAGACCAAAAAATTAAAAAATAAAATAAAATAAAAAATTGATGGGTTAACCTGGTCATTCAGTACTCAGCTGACTTCATTTTATTTCGGCATAATGTTGCTGAACCTAGATCAACCTAGAAGCATCACTTCATGTGCTTCCCTTCCTACCCTGATGCACCCATCGCTTTGGAATAGGGTAAATCTGGACTCATCAGACCACATGACCTTTCTCTATTGCTCCTCAGTCCAAGCTTTATGCTCCTTAGCAAATTGGAGTCATTTTTATCTGATTAACCTCACATCCTGTAAGTTCTCCTCATACTGTGCATGTGGAAATGCTCTTACTTTCACTATTAAACATAGCCATGAGTTCTACTCTCGATTTGTTTTACAATGTGACTTCACCAAGTGTTTTAAAGATCTCCGATCACAATCATTCAAGATTTTGAACATTCATTTTTCCCACCATATTTGCGGACAGTTCACTACTCTCTTTCCAGCTTTTAATACTGCGTTGGACACTTCTTAACCCAATTCCAGGGATTTCAGCAATCTCCTTAGTTGTTTTCTTTGTTTGAAATGGGCCAATAATCTGCCCTTTCTTAAACACAGTAACATCTTTTCCACGACCACCGGATACATCTTCCGACATGCTTGTGTAAGAAATAAGAAGCTACACACTGCATCAGTTAGGGTTAAAAGAACTGTCTCCAGCTGAAACATATTAATCACTGCAACAATGATCCAAGCACAGGCTCTTAAGTATTTGCTTATTTAAATCCAAATAGCAGACTTTTTTTGGCCAGGCAGTGTGTGTAATAATATATATATATATATATATATATATATATATATATATATATATATATATATATATATATATATGTGTGTGTGTGTGTGAGAGTGAGTGAGAGGGAGAAAGATAGATAGAAATATTCAGATATTCTCAGCCTGTTTCAATTAATAATATATTCTTACTGTGACAAATTAACATTAAACAAAAAGTAAATGAAAATAAAGTAATAAATCAATAATGTAGATCAGTGGTCACCAGCCCTCTTCTTTGAGGTCTACCATCATTGAGGTCTAAGCAAACTCGAACACACATGTTTTAGTTGATCAAGAACTTCTTAAGGCAATGATTAGATGATTAGATGATCAGGTGAGCACGATTAAGGTTGGAGACATCATGGTTGGTTAAAGTCTTCAGGAAGGTCGATCTCCAGGAACAGGGTTGGTGACCACTGATTTAGATACTAAATACATTGCTGTACATAGTGAAAACAGAAAACATTATATGAATCAAGAAAAAAAACAAACAAACAAACAAAAAAAAACGAGCATTTAAATGAAATGGCTAATTAGATATACGTAATAGGTTATATTAGCCTACTACCCTTCTGCTACAATTATCAAAAGTCAACTTTCTAAAACCATTCATATTACACACACTGCCTGGCCAAAAAAGGCCGCTGCTTGGATTTAAATAAGCAAATACCTAAGAGCCTGTGATTGGATTTTCCTAAATAAATTTTAATAGAAGTAAAACACAGAAGTCGTGCTGTGTGTGATTACTAGCAATACTCTAGTGCCCCCTGGTGGCAAACACACAGTGTTGAATCAGCTTCATCAGGTTGAGCAGGATATTTAAAGCCTTATTAAAAAATGATTGTGTCATTTATGCTCACATTTTTCACTTTCTACAAGCTTGAGGATGTCTACTTATAATGCTCTATGCAGGGGGTTACATCATAGTGTAATACATCCCGTATCGTGTACATTTGCATGCTTAGCAACATTGGAGACTGGGATATTCTTGTTATCAAATAGAAGTTAAATATAACTGCATGAATTTATATATTATTAATGCTCAAACAAAGAAAAAAAAAAACATTCCTCCATACTGGTACGCTGGAATGGAATGACAAAAGACGATACACAGGAAATACAGAGGCGACGCACTCAATAGTGTTGAAGACAAAACATTAAACGGATGGCATGAGAGCATAACATTTAACGATCTGAATGCAGACGGTTGACTGTCAAACCAGCAAGACGACTAATATTATACCTAGGGTGTGCCCATGTAGTGTTTTCCCCACACAAAGATAAACTGTTGGATCGTGTGTATCTAATTGTGCTGGTTAGTCATTATTAAATGAGCATGCCTGACCGGTTAAGATGAAGAAAGAAGAAAAAAAAAGGTGTTAGAAATCTGGGTGTTACACCTTCATTAAGATGCATGTGGCACTAGCAGGCTTCATGTGAACAATCTTGGAAAAGCTACACTTAATAAACTTATAATAAACAGAACTTATAATGATACTTTATTGAATAATGAAAAAACAAAACAAATCAATATAAGGACTGAGCACACCCATTCTATAACTGTTATATATTATATTATTCTATCATTATTATATCATGTAAATGTTTTAGCACTAATCTCTTTAAGCATGTAGAAAAAATCTGTAGTCCAGGCGCCCAGGACCAGCAGATTTCATGTCCAGGCTATTTGTTTTGTATTTGCAGTTATCCTGTGGACAAGTCCAACCTTCTGACCTTCACAAAATGTAGGAGGTCTATGTAGTGTGTAGGATATAGCAAAACCGTTGCGTATATCTCTCCCGCTTACCGCATACAGTTGCCTCGCAGTTCAACATATGCTCGCCAGACTATATCTTTTACATGCGAAGGACAAAACTTCACCTAGACACTCATGCAATAATACAAAATCAGCCAAACATCTGGCAGCAGCACGATTCATAAAATCATGCCGAGCTTCGTTTAGCGCTCATGTCAAACATCAGAACGGGGGAGAAATGATCTCGGTGGCTTTGACCGTGCAATGGTTGTTGGGTGCTAGAAGGGCTGGTTTGAGAATTTCAGTAACTTTTTCAAACACGCACAGAACAATCTTTAGAGTTTAAACAGAATGGTGCGAAAACCAAAAAAAAAAAAAAAACATCCAGTGAGTGGCAGTTCTATGGGCGGTAACGCCTTGTTAATGAAAAATGCCAGAGGAGAATGCCGACCGGTTCGAGCTTATGGTTCAAACTCATATAGCCACTCTTTACAACCATGGTGAGTAGAAAAGCATAATCTGCTACTTATGCCTCCATGAATAAGGTATTATTCATCTCACTTTAAGTCACACCATCCATGAAGTAATGCTATTGTCTGTAGGTAATTATACCAATGAAATATTTCATATTTGGAAATAATGACTGACCTAGTAATTACGCATGTACTCGCATGCAAATATTACAACAGTGTACTAAGGACAAGTAATATTCACCGTGTCATAAAGACACTAAACAGCTCGACTGATTGTAAACAGTGGAGTAAAGCGAATGTTTATCCTGACCCTTTCCGCACTCCGGACCTGCCTGATCTGTTTGGATGCCTTTGGATGGAGCTCTCATCAACTGGAGGCTACAGACTGGAGCTTGCTGAGGACGGTACCGCTTGAAGTACTATGGAAATGGTTTTGGACCTCAATTCCACATGGACGTTCTCGCTGTGGTTGCTGGGACTACGGTTGCAGCGATGGCCTCGGGACTGTAATTACAACATGCAGTTTTGCGCTCGGGTCTCCGTTAGTGAACAGTGGACTAGTTCTTCATGTAAGACTTCATGTAAAAACCATAACGAACTCCCCTTTACTTTCACACTATCCGTTGTTACACAGATGTGGACGGGTTCCCTTCCGAGTCCGGTTCCTCTCAAGTTTCTTCCTCATATCGTCTTGGGGAGTTTTTCGTCGCCATCGGCTTACTCAATAGGGATTTTTCGCACGCTGAAAATCTGTATCCTGTACAGGTACCTTAAAATCTGTACCCAGAAAAAAAATATGTTTCTGTAAAGCTGCTTTGAGACAACATCCGTTGATAAAAGCGCTATACAAATAAAATCGGATTGAATTAAAGCCTTTCCAGTGGTCGTTCAGCGATGGAATGAATTTCCCAGCTTTCAATCACACTGCAGATTCACTCTCCACGTTCACGCCCGAAGACGCAGCTCTTACTGGAGCACTTGAATGTTTTGATGCATAAAACCTATCCAACTCGAGTCTCTCTATTAGATTACTGTTTAAGGTAAGCCCATGTTTATCATAATCTCTCCTGCTACTCTGTTGCTTTTACTGCATGTACTACTAACGTAGCTCTGAAACTACAAATGATTGTCTTGATACAGCATTGTGAATGGTGTGACTGGTGTTTGGGGCACTGCCGAGTACTAGCACCTGCTCCGCCTCGTGTGTTTATTTGTAAAACAAACAAACTTGTCACGGTTGTTTTGGGTCAGCCACTGGACCGTCACTCCTTCAGTCAAAATAAATGCATGTAAATTATAAACCTCCTTCTGATTTCCCACGGTGAAAGAGACTTGCGATGTGATTCTGGTGCTGTAGTTTTGTTATTTCCGTGAGAAGTTAGCGGCTGGTGCTGCCCTGATGTCACAGGGGGACTTTGATAGCACAGTTACAATGGTGTTTAATAGGAGAAAAACATATCAACAAACTCAAACAGAAGGGATAACGGTCAGGGTTCACGCTTAGCTCCTAAACACACAAGAGCAGGGACGCGTGTTCTTGTTCACCGTTTTTCGTATTAATGACAACAACTCGGGTATAGTGGAGACCGGACTCGGTGCTCCAGAATGCAATGCTCCTATACGACACTCGTACTGGACCAGATATAGATCTCCGAGACGCAGATGTTGGCGTCAGTATTTGAGCAGAGTGTACAGATGAGGAGGGGAGATCGCTGCAGACTCATGGACTAAATCTCTGCTGCACTGCTCTCCAAGTAAATGAAGCAAGGGATCAAATCCCACTGGCACGACTGACAGCAGTAGTCAAACTGCATTGTGGGTAATGTAGGAAACTGTTAAGCAAAGTGAAAATTGTATTCAACTGTTGCATTCAATTTGTTTTTCATTCTGACACTCGCAGTATTTTAGGCCCAACGTGCACTCACGTGAACCAGGAAATAGGTGCATTACTCTCCTGATTATTTCATTCAGTATGAAACTTTACACCCGGTTAACCTTTAACTGCCTTGGTGTAATCTCAGCCTCGGTGCAGACCAAAGTAGAACCAAAGGGGATTTATTCAAACCGATGCCATGCCTTTCATATGACCTCTCTCATCGCTGGGATTACAGCTCCGTCTCTAACTTGGCTCTCAATAGCAAAGGGGATTAAAGGTCTATTCACCCTGAGGCTGTAACCCCCCTGTGCAGTCCTCCAGTTCTCCCCGTCAGTTTGAAGGAAAACGTTCCTCATTGGCTTCAGAGAACCATTGTCTCGAGTTTCACAAACTCGGCACAAAGGCCACACCGGGTGTGAACAGTGGCTCCATTCAACGAGCTGCTTAACCCATTGTCTTCAATCATGGGTATTTTCCCCTTGGATGCAGCAGCAGACCAAGGCTGAAGGTTTTTGGTTCCAAAGACGGACTACCATACACACCCAGTCCAACTACTAAATTATGGTCAACCAGCTCTACCCCAGGGTTGAAGTACAGAAAACAGAAAGAGTCAATTATCCACCCGAAACACACAACCATTCTCAGCAAGAGGATTTGGGACGCAGCCCTTTGCATACACGTTACTCATTCCCACCCTCTTCTCTGCTCATGATCCAAAGCCTTTACAGACACTGTGCAAATAATATGGGATAAAATCAAGGCTGGTTTTTTTTTTTTTTTATTCTTTTCCATGGGAAAACTTTTCCTACTAATTTATATCACCAACCAGATAAATAAACGAAAACAAAGAGGATGCCATAAACCATAGCCGAATGATCCAACGATCTATTATTATTGTGAAAAAAAAACAACAAAAAACAACTGGTGTGTAAAAATAAATCAGACTGACGGTTAATAAGCTGGAAAGGTGAGAGTTTCCTGTAACGCTGATACTTTTAAAGTAGTTATTTCCACATCCTCATCATCATCCACGAGTTAACAGGAGCCCTACCCCACATTCTGAACAAAGTTGGTCACACATCATTCAGAGGCTAGTAAATCGAATTGTAGCAGACCCAGTGGTGTTTATTGGTAAATACTGAATTAATTGGCAATGCCCCAGAGTATGCTACGATATGATTTGGTCTAATTGTTGCCTCATGAATTTAGACAGTATAGTAGAGACTTAAAAATACAACAGTTCATCCGATATTGAGAACTCATCCAGAGGTGAGATATTTTTTAAAGAAATTTTTCACTTCAGGTCATTTCCAGAATACAACAAACATGTGACAAAACATCAGGCATTTCCATATTTTCCAGATTCTCTGTTACTGACTCAATGTAGACCACTTATGCAAGTTGCAAAGCTTCTACATAATTTGGAAAACTTAGGAGGTCAATCACAAGTTTCAGAGCAAGACGTGTTCCCTACTCAATGTTAGAGCCTGGTGACAGTATTTTACTTTATATGTTCAAATAAAAAAAAGTAGTCAATTAAAAATGGAAGGAAGGATATATGAGAAAGAGAGGGAGGGAGGGAGGGAGGAAGGAAGAGACAGAGGGCGCTTCTCAATATTCAAACTGATGCTGTGGATCAGGTGGTAGAGCGGGTCGTCCACTAATCGTAGGGTTGGCGGTTCTATTCCCGGCCCGCGTGACTCCACATGCCGAAGTGTCCTTGGGCAAGAAACTGAACCTCGAGGTGCTCCCGATGGCAAGTTAGCGCCTTGCATGGCAGCTCTGCTACCACTGGTGTGCGAGTGTATGGGTGAATGAGAACCAGTGTAAAGTGTTTTGGAAGCGCCATGGTTAAAAAAAGCGCCGTACAAGTGCAGACCATTTACCATTTCTCATTTCTCGTTTCCTTGCTCCTCCGTCCTCCAGCCCGTGTCCCGGAAATCAATCGACGTCAACCATCTTGAACGACATATCGAGTCTCTAATTGCAGAGCAAGGAGACGAGGAACGAGGAAGCCTTCCGAAGAGCTACACAGGTGTATCCTATGCGTGTTTCTTGTCGAAAAACCTTACGCACGTATAAATTCCCCTCCTCCTTTCCATCTGCCACAGTCTCAAACAAAAAGTCCTTTAACGATGTGATGGAATTTTGTGTGAAATAATTCAATGACAATAATAATAATAATAATAAACTTACAGTGAGTATTGTAATTAAACGATCCTTGCATGTTGGATACGTAAAGCTGCACAAAAGATGCGATCATTTATGTAGTTTATTAATTCATTGTTGAATAACCCAGACATTTCACACACGATCGGTGCATTTTGCTCCATTAAGAATGTTCCCATTAACCAAACTGCAAAAGCATAATGGCAGATCCCTGAAGCGCAGTGAGGTCATCCAACTGAGCGCAATCATTACTAATTGACGTCGTTTGAAGTGGCGCTTGAGAGAGCGAGGATATTCCATTTGACTTACTTCGATTCCTCTCTGCTCACATCCTGAGGGGGTGGAGCTAAGACGGGAGGAAAGGAAATGAGGATGCACAAATAAGAAATATGTAGTGGGCAGGAGGGCGAGGGCGAGAGAGAGAGAGAGAGAGAAAGAGATGGAAAAAAAAAAACACTTTTGAATAAAATGGAATATTTATTCTGACACCCTTGGCATTACTTTTTAGCCTAGATTGATCCGACACACTAGTTTTACATGTGCGCAAGCACATAACTGCACTCTGGATTTCACGGCCTTGGGAATTTGTTTTCTAGCAAATGCATAGAGCCAATTAAAGAAACAACACAACTACAGTTTTAACAGTTGAACACAGTATTTTGTTCTGTGGTTGTGAAAATGATCATGGAATTCATTCGTTTATGTTCGTGTAGATTCAGAGTTGTGTGTGATGACTCAACACTATTACACACCATTATTGGTGTGTCTTGTTTTGATGGAAAAAAGTCAACATACTGAAGTCACAACCAGGGGCGTTATCTGGACTGTTAATCATCTGGGGCTGAACCCGGATTCATCTCCATGCATTTGTTCCAGCTCGGCTAGTAGCCCAAGTTTTGTTTTATGGAAGCTGAGGTAACTTAGCGGTCAACGTGTGACATGATCAGGAAAAGTCGGATTTATCATAACACTTGCCTCGGGTGTCGTCGCTGTTTGCAGGATTACCAGCCTGATAAAATATTAAAACTTTTCCAACTAGGCTAGTTTGGTGTCGCTAACCACGGGGAGGCACAACTAAGCTATGGGTTTTGCTGATACAGTGTACATTATCTGTCCTTATGCTCTGCTCATATCATGTTCATGTAAACTGGAACTCATATAGACATTTACACGCCTTGTTTCAGTTCCAACCTCTTTACTAGCGTTTGGCAGAATTGAGAGACTGTCGGCCAATAAGACCCGAGTGTTTTTTTCTTGTAAACCCTGTCCGATTGGTCTCGCCTCCGTTCACTGAAGATATAAAATTACAACACCGCTGTCTTCTATTACTGACGTTCAGGTACGTAGTGACAAACCGCTCAAATTATTCTGGGCTAAAGAAAAAAATAAAATAAATAAATCTTCAGGGCTACAACCCCGAATGCCGAGGCCAGGTTACGCCCCTGGTCACAACACTCAGGCCATTTCACTTAAAAAAAATCCTTCCACCCATGCTTCTGTCCGACTACGTACCAGGGATTCTTTCACCGACATACATGCTGGCGAGACAGGAGTGCAGTTAGTGACGACACGATAAGTCATATTTACTATTCTTGTGACCTTAACTGAGCAATGTTTCAAGCAATGACACAAGTGCGACTGTACAAAACTCTGCTGAATGCTTTTCATTCCGATTGGTCAGGAGGTGATCACCTTCCGACAGGAATGTCGGCTGCAATAAATCCCAGGTTTATATTAATGTTAATAAACAGATTTTAAAAACAAGTATTTATAAAAAAGTATTCTCGATATTGTGGACGTTCCGGCAAGTCGACGTTTATTTAACGTTTCTGGAAGGAGTCTCCAGTGTCGGCGCTTCCGAACGGTCAGATGTGAAGCCGTCCCTTTCATGTTCTTTTCTTTCAGCAAAGCCAGATGTGATGGACCAGCTTCATGAAGTTGAAGGACACTGGACTGCTCAGTAACTTCCTCCTACACAATTCTGACAAGACGAAAATACTTCTACTGGGACCACAGGCAGCTAGAAGCACGCTTTCTAATTACATAGTAACGCTGGATGGCCGTTCAGTTACATCATGCACAGCTGTGAAAGACCTTGGTGTGATTATTAACTCCAGTGTTTCATTTGAAACTCATGTAGATGATATTACTAAACTAGCTTTATTTCATCTCAGAAATATTGCTAAGAAATATAATGTCATTACAATGCAGAAAAACTTGCTTTTGTTATGTTCCAATAGGCACGTAAACAAGTTCCAGTTCGTCCAGAACGCAGCTGATAAAGCACTGAATTGCCTCATGCTGCAGCACCTGAGCAAACTTCTGGTCTTTTATGATCTGCCATGTCTGCTTCAATCAATTCAAATCTCCTACAAAAAGCACCACAGTTCTGGAACAGCCTTCAGGTTAGTGTCCGGGACCCGGATACAGTCTCGGTGTTTACGTCTGGGCTGAAATTAGTCAAGTTTTTTGTCAATATGATTTCCACTCGGGTAAAAAGATGAGAGTTCATGGGAATAGAGAGTTTTAGTAAACTGGATGTTTGGATACGGTCGTCTCCCGTACGCTCATGCATTCACACAGGTTTGTGGTTAACAGTGGAGTAGATTAGCACTTTATACCCCAGGATGTCCCCACGCACATCCCTTTAACCATATCAGGACTCATAACTCATCATATATATATATATATATATATATATATATATATATATATATATATATATATATATATATATATATATATATATATATATATATATAATTGAAGTATTATAGGCAACCAAAGCACCTTTAGTGTTTATAAACCCCGCCCCCCCACCCATGAGTCACTCTTACAGATGACTTCAAAATGACTCAAACACTACGGGTGAATTGGCCTGGTGTCTCACTATACTTTTTTTTTTTTTTTTTGCCGCATCATCATTCTTTTCCTTAGCATTTTTCACAATATTTCAGCAACATGCATAAAATTCATGTTGGAAATCAAAATGGTAATAAATAAATAAATAAATAAAAATTTACAAAAATCCTGTCAAACACCCCTTTAATAAATAAATAAATAAATAAATAAATAAATAAATAAATAAAATCATTCATCCAATGTCTTCACCCCTTAAAGCATTTTTTAAGTCACAAAACATCAGTTTGCTTGAAGCAAAAATATCTACTTATCTTTGTACTCAAAAACAAATAAAATAAATAAATATTCGACGTCAATCCTGGTAACTGAAACGGTCAGACCATTACGCCGAATACTTTGGACAACTGATATTCTTTATTCAAACGCGGTCATTTTTTTCGGCCAGCTGTCCCGTGTTCCTCAATAATCTTTGTAATGGACTGAAAATAAACTGTGCACTCTTGACTCACAATTGTGTGCTTGCTATTCTCCCTTCACCTTTCATCCTCTGACCTTTCCTCCAAGACCTTGAGGTCATCAGTGTCCATGGTTTAGTAGTGAACCCCCTAAATGTCCACTCACCAGTGCTGCACCGGCTCGGGGACATTCTATAATCTGAAATGACATCAGAATTTGTATAGGAGATGTTTTTATCCGGTGAAGAATACGATCTACACGCGACAGCTCTGTGGCAGTGGCTGTCTGCTAGGGATTTGAACTCACAACCTTATGGTCCCTACGACAGAACATTAACTGCTGCTCTACCACCAGCTTTAAACTTTTATCCATTCATCCAAAATATTTAACTGCTTTTTTTGGAGACTCTCCTGGAGAGGTGCTGGACATCTGACAGAACCTGACGATGGAAAGGGGCAGAGGAAAAATAAATAAATAAATAAATAAATAACAATAATAATAATGGGCAACAGACCACATTTCTGGTGCTCCTCATAAACTCAGGTTTATTGAAGCTTCATGGCAGTGTTTGGTAGGAACTGAATGACAGCTGTTCTTCTGAAGATCATGGTGGATTTAACGTGTAGCTGTAATCAAAAGCATTCCATGTACCATCACGTCACATCCAGCTCATGAAGGTCTTGCTAATAGCATGATCTGTGCTTCTGAGGTAGTAGATCGGTGGTGCATCCTAATACCTGATGAACTAATGGCCCTCCATCTTCTTCAGTTACTTTACAGGCCGGAGATGGTCTAGAACCTGGCCTGTACTATAAAATGCTATCACATTAACCACTACTGTTAGGATATGTGATGGCAAAGTCAAACTGCTGTGCGCGCGCGCACACAAACACACACGAATATAGCCCTAATCTACTAAATACAAACATTAACCATTTCTACAAAGTTCCGTTTACCCCACTTCCTGTGACGTTGACTCTGTGGACCCAATTCTTTAAAAAAATGGTGGTTTAATCATATAGCTGTACGACAGTGTACCACTCGTAAATAGTTCTCATCAACATCATGCGGTTCTGGTATCGAATATCTTGTACACGCGATGCGAGAGCACCACTATCTTCTAGCCAAAACACTGGCCAAAATACAGTGTTAGAAAATACATGCGAATTAGCTAGCTAGCATGCCATACTTTATACCTGCCATCACTTTTAGGTCTCGTCAATAAGGTTTCCAGGCCACCAAAACAATTAACTGGGCAGAGACCATTTTTACTTTTAGGTTTTTACGTACCTGGAGCATTAGCTAATAAAGATATTATTTTCCCACCCCGTAAAGACATCGACAAACCACCAAATGGTACGAACGATCCGTTCGTACAACAGACGTAATTCATTTTTTCCATGAATATGCCTTGTAATATACCCACCTGGAATAAATATGACTAATGCCCCTACGCTGTGAATCTCCTGGCAACCTGGTAACATCAGACGCATGTGGACTTGGGACAAGCCAAAACATAAGAAGCTTAACACAGCACGGCGGTGAGGCATGCGTCTTACACAAATCACAAATCTCACAAAGGAAACGGTGAGCAATTACGGACACGTCTGTCCTCTGGGAGCTGCCGGCGTGTCGGGGCAGTCTGCTGAGACGATGACAAAGAGCGTGCATCAATCTTTCATGAAGAAGAAGGGGAAGAAACGTCCCAGAGGCCCAAAGGTCGACTTCCTGTTTGGGACTAGGCAGCAGGTGCTGGTAGAAGCAGTGCTCTGGCAAAGCGCACGCTTTGTAAAGGCATGGCGGTCTGGCTCATTGTTTAACCCACCTCCTGTTGGCATGAAGCCCTCCATGCTGAAGGTGAAACCTGAGCCAGCTGCTCTGCTGTGTCAACATTGAGCAGACCCGAGTTTCTTGTATCTGTTGTTAGATTTTTACAGCAATAAAGTTGTACAATGTGTTGGAAAATACTCAATATATCTTCATCTCTGTAATTGCCAACATAAACAAAACAAAACAAAACAAAACAAAAAAAAGAATAGGACGTGGTGTCCTGTAACACCACTTTTTAGTCTCAGATTTACAACGCCTTTATTCCACATTGATAAAGTGATCTGAACGCCGTCTGTGCACTAGAACTCTGAAAATTATGCTTCAAAAGGAATACAGCCAAGCAGACTGTGCATTTTCGGAGAATTTACACCAGGTTAGGTGAACATTATTTCATTGACATGTATAAAGAAGTTGTACTATATGGACCGGACGTATCTAGACAGTGGAAATGACTGAGGATTTTCCACAACAAATTTCCTGATTAACAACCTCGAAGATCGAGCCGTAGATTTTATATCGTGCGAGAGTCGGTATGTTTACACGGACAACAATAATCCGATATTAACCCGATTAAGACGATGCTCTGATTAATAACTAGCATGTAAACAGCAGTGTTTTATTACCTTAATCCGATTAAGGTCATACTCGAAGTAAACACAAATAGAATGAAGACGTGTGGAGTATTCCCGTTTTAGTCGCATTATCGACGTGTATTATAGACATGTACACACCTTAATCACACTATTAACGTCGTGTGAGAGTTTTCACCGCATTTTGCGACAGGGCACATGTGTGCATGGCGGCGCTCAACTGTTTTATGGTGAACAAGACAGCACGGCTGCGTCCTACTATACAGTAGGCGAGATGCATGTATTTCTATATACTATATAGACGGTAAGTACGCGGTTTGGGACGCAGCCCACGGCTTCAAGCGGTCGTCTATTAGCACGTACAGCATTACAAATAATTAACCGCGCTTGAAGCGTTCGTAAAATTAAAAATGAAAACCCCAAACTGTATACGGTCCCATAACGAAGACCAACTGTATGTCGATACGTGAAATTCTGGAAGGAACGTCGGATGGCGTGGCGCCGTGACGTAATGACCTGTGCTGTTAATCGGACTATGTTCTATAACATGTACGACGGGAACATGAAATGAATATTCTAAAAGAAACCTTAATCACGATATTGTCTTATTCAGAATAAGGTCAGTGATTAGATTACTGCTGTCCGTGTAAACGTAGTCACTGCGATCGTTACAAATCTTTAAACACGGTGTACTTTAAAACTGCAAGATTTAACTGACAAATAGTTAACCACAAGCTAAAATCTTTCCATCCTGCTTCCATCTTTTCTGGCAACGTAACTGGAACAGACCCAAGACTATCATTTCCAACAACTGGGAAACTGCTAATGGTGTAACGGATTTCACTTGCCCCATCATCACAGTCTAAATCCTGCAAATACAACAGCCATCCATGGCGAGCAGTCCAAGAGAGCAAAACTGACTTTACTCGCTCCCTCTCTCCCACGTCAATCTGAGGAACACTAACCAATCACTGGCTCCTTTGAGCTCATGTATGGGGAAGAGGACAGTTAGTGTGTTCACCTTCACTCTGATGTAGCACAAGCGGCAGTTGGAAATGATGTAGAGGATGGCTTCCCGTGTCTCAGAGGAAGTCGGTATTAATACTCAGCCTCCCTGTTTGACAAGTAACCAAAAAATTGGGAGAAAACTAATATGGTAATATTTTACTGCAGTTACACGTGTTGTCTTTGTAGTTTGGCATAACTATACTCAGCACACACAAAAAAAGAAGAAGAAACGTCCCTTTTTCAGGAGACTGTATTTTAAAAGGTAATTTTGTAAAATCCAAATAAGCTTTACAGATCTTTATTGGAACGGGTTTAAACAATGTTTTTCAATGAACCATAAACAATTATTGCACATGCACCTGTGGAACAGTCCTTCAGACACCAACAGTTTACAGAAGGTAGGCGATTGCGGTCACAGTTACAATAAGTTCGGACACTAAAGAGACCTTTCTACTGACTCTGAAAAACACCAGACGAAAGATGTCTAGAGTTCCTGCTCGCCTGCGTGAACATGCCATAGACCTGCTGCAGGGAGGCATGAGGACTGCAGATGTGTTCAGAGCAATAAACTGCAATGTCTGTAACGTAAGACGCCTGAGACGGTGCTACAGGGAGACAGGAAGGACAGCTGATCGTCCTCGCAGTGGAAAATTACATGTAACCATGTGTCCCCCAGATGTGATGGAGAACTTGTAAATGCCTTGGTGGAAGAGTGGAGGAACATCTCACAGCAAGAACTGACCAATCTCATGCAGTCCATGAGGATGAGATGCACTGTAGTACTTAAAGCAGCTGGAGGACAGCAGATACTCACTGTTACTTTTAATATTGACCCCCCCTTTGTTCAGGGACTCATTATTCTATTTCTGTTCATCAAATGTCTGTGAAACTTGTTCAGTTTATGTCTCAGATGTTCAATGTTTTCATGTTAATACAAATGTGATGTGGTTAACATTACTGGTTTTGGTAATGTTGGAAATAAAAGCAGTTGAATGTGAGAGGCCTTTTTTTTTTTTTTTTGCTGAGTTTATATCAGAAATCTCCAACATAAATTCCAAGAGAACTCAATACTACAAACTGTACTAGCCTGGACAAAGGCAGTTATATACAGTGAGTAAATACCATGTTCGAGTCCTGTTAAAAGGCCGTATACGATTGGCCCAGGGGTGGAGTAAAACCGAGTAGCTTGGAAGATTTTTGCAGTCATTTCCAGCTCACCACCTGACTCGGATCAAAACAGCATAACCAGTTAAAAACCACTCCTTCCAGCTAGCTGCGCACGTTCTCGCTGAGTGTTGTTTCACAGCCATACTGTAGATCAGAGCCAAAAGTGCACGAGTGAGTCAAGGCCTCTCCCTCGAAATGTTCCAGCAGGCGAGAGCATTCCTACGATTCGTCTTAAAAGGAACCGAGGAAGAGCTTCAGTTGGGCTCCAGGCACGATTGTGAAAAACAGGTCAAGCACATTGTGCAAGGACAAAAGGACGACGCGCAAGCACAAGAAGAGTGACATCACATCGGTTCAAAACAACAACACAGTCAGTGAAGCAACTGAGGCGAGAAGGTTCAGGTCCTGACTCAGCGTCCGCTCCTAGCACGCTAGGGCTGCTCGGTTATGGCAAAAAGCATAATCACCATTAACTTTGGAAAAGTCATGCGTTTACTGAACTTTTATATTCAAAAAATAAATAAAACAAATTGTATTTTTAACAGTGGATTCCCGGGATTATAATTCAACCGGATCAAATTAGATCACTATGCCTCTACGTGTACTTTCCTTGTACTTATTCGAGCTTGAATAAGTAAGGAACATACATGTAGTGGCATAGTCATCTAAATTATTTCTATTTTCACAAACGAATATTGAATATTTTACAACAAATATCATTAAAAATAATGCCTTTATATGAAATTTCCGTGTTTTCCGCAGCTATTTTTATGGTGTCGATGTCTCTCTTGCATGCTAGGAGAGCACGTCATTTCAGAGAATCACATCGCCAGTAGAGATGGGCGATATCTTATCGTTTGTATTATACCGGTAGAAATTCTCCCCACAATAAGCATTAGTCTCCCCGTGATGATAACGATGAAGCCTAGTTGATGACGTATTTCTGCGCGCGACGGTCTGCGACCATATCGCCCGTCCCTAATCGCCAGAAATAAACTTTAAACCTCCTTATCCTATGGATTTCTGTCTCCTGGTTTAGATCGGCCTGTGGTTTCTAGAAAGAGCTCTAGAAAGGAAATGACCGTATTTAGACCCGATGTCATGACGCTAGAGGAAATGAGCCCAATGATAGCAAACGTCATTTCTTCCCCCGAACGGCCCTACTTTAAGCCTTATTCAGGTTGGATTAGTTTTACCTAAGGAGGTGGTAATGAAATTAAGACAGGAGATTCTCTGGGATTTTATTTTACATCACTCTATATTTCACTTTCTGTAAAATGGTCAGTAATAACTGCAGGTAATAACATCGCTTCTTGGTAAAGATTGTGTGGCGAAGTTGTTTTGCACGTTTGCTCTTCAGTATAGACACACTGCAGGAAGCGGTCCTTTCTATCGAAAACAAAACATAACAAAACCAAGCGCTGGCCTGGCTTCAAATGCAAAACAATTATATAATCGTTTATTTACATCAGTGGCCACCAACCCTCTTCCTTCCAGGGATCTACCTCCCTGAAGACTTCATCTCCAAAATCTAACATGCTCGTCTTAGTTGATCGAGAACGTCTTAAGGCGATGATCGGATGGTCAGGTGGGCACGATTATGGTTGGCGCTAAATTCCACAGGAAGGTAGATCTCCAGAAACAGGGTTGGTGACCACTGATTTAGATGTTTATTTATTTATAAAAATGTAAAAACACATAACTTTTAAAAAGTGCCACTGCCAGGGGTTTTAGGCGAGTTAGTAAGTTCCATATAATGGTCATGTGACCTGATCATGATCGGGCACAATACACGTAGCCGTGCCTCCGACAACAAGCGCTTATAACAAAGCTCAAAAGAACCGGTATTAAAACGTCGTTTACGTATGGAATTTGCAGTGTGACGATCATGCGTGCCTGTATCTCTTTGATCTATATCCCAAAGTTATCCCATCCAAATAGTGACACTGAAGCCCATTTTATGGGAAATATAATCGAAATGTCAATCTTTAATTGAATGAAGATTGTCTAGGCAAATGGTGCGTTATTCAGGTTCTCCAAACAGGATGTGCTGCATATTCGACCCGGTCTCTCACGGAGAGGAAATTCATTACAGTCGTAGCGCTGTGGCGCACAACATCGTTTAAGCGGGGCTTGAAAAATGTGCACTTTTTCCATCACTAGGTCTTGCACACCCAATCTCAATAATCCTAAATGCCTGCTGAGCAGGATTTGTGTCAGACTTAATCTAGGAAGGAATTTATTTGAGCGGTGAAATTGCAGGGTGATTAGAGAGAGATTGGTGACTGTAGAGTGACTGAATTGCTGTTGCAGACTGTCTGGAGGTCTGCGTGTTCCAGTTCAGGTTTTAATCATGTTACAACCCTGACTGAATATAGCTCTTCCTGGTCCGTGGTAGAACAGCGTTCGCGCCCTCACCTTGCCGCAGAACCTAGCTAGGAAACTAAACCGGTAACCTACTCGAACGTTGATGGCATTTTTCAGTATTTTCTTTAACAAGAGCAAAAGCTTAAAGGATTTTGCGTTGTGATTTACTGTACTAAAAAAAACAGCGTCCAGCTAGTTACTGAAGCAACATTATGCCGATGGAGGGGCAGTAATATCTGCACTGGTTGGGGTAAAAGAAAGCATGAGTGAATACATAGTATCCTCCACCGAATAAGCTGGAATATGCTAAAACTGCTATGCTAACTGGGATATGCTAGAAATGACCAGATCCTCCTTTTTCCCCCCTTCCCAGAAAGTCTTTGCTTTGTAGCAACTCATGTTCCCATGTTTGAGCACCATAAATTGGTGAGGTTAATGTTCAATTAATGTTCAACTGAATTAAGGAGTGAACTGTCTAGTTTGCCAGAAATAAAAATTCCATCCACTTCTGAACAGATGGCTGCAAAAAGCTGCATAATACACACAACCTACTGTATAGCAAACATTCGTTCATTCAGTAGCCATTTTTTGGTGGATGTGCAGACTACACCAAGAACACTCCAGATGGGACGACAGTCCATCGCAGGGCAACACGTACCCACACATTCACAGTCTGGAGGCCTGCGTGTAGGGGCAAAGATCTGCACTTTAAAGTGCTTTACACTTTTTCTCATTCTCACACTCACCAATGGTAGTAGAGCTGCCATGCAAGGCGCTATCTTGCCATCAGGAGCAACCTGGTGTTCAGTGTCTTGCATGTGGAATCATGTGGGCCAGGAATCAAACCGCTAACCCTACAATTACAGGACAACCCGCTCTACCACCTGAGACACAGCCACCATAAATCCACCAAAGCCAATCTGCCTACCAAAGAGGTGGGAGGAAACCAGAGAACCTGGATTTAAAAAAAAAATTCACAGGAACACACAGGGAGTTATAAGGTTACAACAATAGCTACACCACCCCTGTAGCAAACATATCACTCCACATTCTGATTGCAGTTTGCCTAGAAGTATATTAAAACTGCTTTTACAGTAAAAAATGTTTTCCCACAAGAATGTACCGAATTGTGTTCTGTACGGGTTTTTGACACACTTTACAGTCGCGTTTGATAAATCATCTGATCTCCCGTATCCGAACCACTTCCGGATTACAGACGAAGCTCCTTTTATGGGGGATTAATTCTTCTTCTCTCGTCTAGCGTTGGAACTCGGCCTTCCGCCATGCTTGTTCTCGTTCTACGTGCGAGATGCCCGCGTTGCGGTGCGTAAACATGTCATCAACAAGATCGTAGAAATCACGGGATGACAAATTCTCATCGTGGGGAGAAAACCGGTGTATATCATGGACAATACGACATGGCACAGCCCTACGTAGCACTTTGTAATCGTCCGAGATAACACGAAAAGTACTTTCGACATCACAGGAGAGTTCCAAATCAATTTTCAAGTATCTAGAGTTGGATGTTGATGGATATAAATTGTCCTCTAATTGGACCAAATGCATTCATGTTTATTGAACCACGTTGCACGGTAATAGTCATCTGAAGCTTCTGTTCACAGTACACACACACACCTGAATTAGAGATAGAGGCCCGGTGTTTATGTTGCATATCAGTATTGCAAAGTAATATCAATATACTGAAAAGCCAAAATAAGGGACATCATCCAAATAATAAAATCACGCCATGTGTACATGACTTCTGCACTTCATCCAAAAGCTACATTGTAATGAATGCTGAAAGTTACCTGCATGAAGCAGAACTTACGTTTTTCATCATCAGCGTGCACTAAAGATGCTGCTCGTGACAAAACATCCAAAGGTGTTTCCATCCTTGGCGAGACCCTGCTGGAAAACGATAAAGCTCCATGTGAACCCCCATGTGAAGAAATACAGGTGGGGGGGGGGGGGGGGGGGGGGGGGGTCTAAAACTTCAGCTATTTTTCCTTCATCTGGGCCGATCCAGTAGAAGCACAAACAGGGATTACGACAGCAGATTAGCGCTCCAAAATACTTCCATCTAAAGCCGGGTGCACACTGTGCGATTTTTAATAGTCCTTTGCGACTGTTGCTCGTCAGACTGTACGAACACGATCCCCGCTGTAAGCCACGTCACACTGTAGGATCTCGGTTGGCATTAATGTCGGACCGTACGACAGTCAAGACGCGAAAAACGGACGCACTCGCGTGCGAAGACTCGTACGGATTAGGAGAAGCCACATTACAGGACTGTGCGTCAAATCTTCCGACACTGACAGAATTTAATCAGAGGAAAAATTTGATTGCAACGGCTGTTAATCGGCTAACGGGGAACGCGTCAAACTAGCGTTCAGTCACTACAGATTTTGGCCGAGGATTATAGGAATCTTTTAGGATTCTTAAAATTTGACGGCCAAATCGTGGGCAAAATCGTACAGCGTGGGCCCGGCTTAATACGCATTTCCTCCCTTACAATAAACTAATTAAAATTGTCCCTTAAAACTTCTCTGTTATTTATTATATCATCAGTGTGTCATCAGTTATTTGTGATCGTTTGAGGCCAAAAAATTTTGGCCGCCGATTTTGCAGCGGATTTTTCTCTCTCGAAAATTTGCGATGAAATTTGCAGTCGTTTTGTGCTGTTTTTTTGTTTTGTTTTGTTTGTTTTTTGCAGAAAACTACTCGAATCTCGAAAACGTTTTGCATGATCTTTCGCGGTGATGTCTGCTGGTTAATGAGAGCTTTTAGCTGTGCTCGTGTTCGATGCGCGTGAATCGCAGAGTTCAGCTTTGGCTGAACGCGCGTTGTGATGACGTCACACGACGCGTCTTAGCTCGAATCTGCTATCTCGCAAAATCGTGGAGGGACTGATTTCTTCTCTCAGGCTTATCTATACTATAATCTGTCCTGTCGAGCTGCTTATTATTACATCTAGCTAGTTTTCGTATAGTAGAATTGTTTTGTTTATACATTTATTTTCAGTACATTTTAATGTTATTATTTTGATGCACTTTTTTTTCCCTATTATGCCTGAAGTGCAGCACTTTGGCACTTTTATATAAATACATTTGACTTGACTGCATCATTCAGAATAATAATTATGTTAATGTGTTAACGGTCACTCACTGGGATATTTACAGCTTCATTCTGTAAAACATTGCGAGAGTTCTAAACTCCTCGGTTTGTTCCACACACACACACACACACACACACACACACACACACACACATTCCTAAAATACCGCCTCAGTATTTACACGGGAAAAGGGAAGATAATGGAGTAAAACTAGACTCAATTAAACTTATTTAGCATGTGTAGAGATTAATTAACCATTCATATGTTATTTCTCCCTAAAATATGATCCAGTCTTCACTTTCACACAAAGATTTTTATTTATTTCATTTGAACTGGAACAACTTTTTTTTTTTTTTTTTTAATTTATTTGTTATTTTGTAATGTTATTTATACTATTTTAAATTCGTAGCGCCACGAAAACGCATGTGTGGAATACAATATTATCTTAAAACAGAAATGTTAAAGGTTAATCCCTCAGAGCTATCCAGCGCCACTGAAGACTCGGGCGCTTTACATGTAAACAAACTCCGTCCAATGTTGAACTGACTCACTACATACCACTTCGGAGCGCCACTTTGGAATTGTCCGACACCGCGAAACGTGCTGCTGTTTTACGGAAAGAAAGAAATGCCGGGGGGGGAAAAACATCCGCGAGTAGTTTGAACACGTTTCCACGGGAAAGAGCCAACCTGTGCTGCGACTATCCAAAGTTTCCGTGTGAGAAAAAAAAATACCCCAGCGAGGCGCAAGCGTTCTAGAAGAATGCTAGGAATGAGGGAATTCTCTTCCTGGCAGGTGGCGCGAGCGGAGATTTCTGATTGGCTGATCGTGGCCCAATGAGATCAGCATATATTATGCAAATTAGCCGATTACATCACATCCTAGTAACAGGTAGTCAGAAAGGGCGAGTGAGGGAGGGAGTGAGTGTGCGTGCGTGCGTGCGTGTGTGTGTGTGATGAGACTCATATCTCTGCTACATAGGTATCTCGTTGTTCACAAATAATCAGAAATTGAGAAGAGTTTGTAAAGATTCAGCAAAAAATCCTAGAACTGGTTCGCAAAAGTAAGATAATTCTTCATAAGATAAGATCAAATAAGATAAGATAAACTTTATTGATCCCACACTGGGGAAATTCCCTCGTTACAGCAGCTCAATTACACAAAAATAGATAAGAAAGAATACACACTAAATTGGCTAAAAGCAAAATGCACCTGCTCAGTGAGATGAAAATTTTGTAAACATATTCTGTAATTATATTCTATATTCTTCTCATGCTGCATCACACCCCCTATTATTTTCATTTAACCATATACGGTCTGACATGCATTATTCCTTACTTAACAGCAGCTCTGACAGTAGTGCCTCTGCAAGTCCCAGGTTTATATTAATACACTAATTGTAATACAGTGGATATAAACAGTCTACACACTCCTGTTAAAATGGCAGGTTTTTGTGATCTTAAAAAGGTTTGTTCCATCCTCAGTGTGAAACTACAACGTATAAAAATTAAGTGGAAAAACAATCAGAAACGTTTTAGGGGAAAAAATAGGAAAGATGAAAAAAGGTTACAACAAGTATGCACACCCTTTTAGAACTGGATTATAATTGGATGTGGTTGTGTTCAGAATGAAAAGTAATTATCATGCAGCTGTCATCAGTGAAGTTATTCTGATTAGCCCTGAATAAAGATCAGCTGTTTTTTGTAAGATCTTCTTGGTTTCATCTGACTTCTGGAGCCATGGTCTTCAGCCAGAACTGGGGCTTCTAACAAGATGGAGGGAATCATGAATTGCTATAAATACCAGTCAGTTTTAGTGAAAAACCTTCAGGTGTCTGCTAGTAATCTGAAGATGAAAATGAATTTCACCTCTCAGCCTGAATATGACCCAAAGCCTTCATCCAAATCAACAGAGGAATGGCTTAACCAAAAGATAAATGTTAATGTTATTGAATGACCGAGCCAGAGAACAGACCTGAATCCAACTAACAATCTGTTGTTGACGTGAAGCGGGTTTTTTAAGCAGTGGCACTGAAATGTAGGAATTTAGGAATGTAGGAAATGTAGCTATTAGCACAATCCTGAACAATCTACTGTATTTATAGGCTTTTTTTATACTAACCAGCTGCTGCTACATCAAACCCAGTTATTACACAATTATGCACCAAAAAAAATCTCATAATGAATATTAGTGACATGTATTATAAGACAAATATTCAGTCAATATTTAAGTGTACACTTGTGTCCTCTAGTGGTCAAAAAAAGATATATCAGTAACAATTTTAGATGAATGCATAGAATTTTTGTATAGAAAATGTATAGTATAAGTTATAATTTATATAATGTTTCTACTTATAATAGTATAATGCTATTACTCAATGAATAGTTGTTCTTGACTGAGTCAAGATGCTTCATTTCAAATCAGTTTTTTAATTTGATTTCTTTTCCTTTCCTTTCTTTCCATTTTCCCTCTCTCTGTTTTTTTTTTTTCATGAAGTTTATGTGGTTAAATCTTTTTTTTTTTTAAATCAACATGCCAGATAGAATCATATATAATAAAACTAATATTCAGGTTCACTTTTCTTCACTGAAAGAGAAGCACAAGCAGAGTTACAGAAGGACCGTCTCCATAAAGTGTCTCATCGTACCACAGTGTGTTCATTATTATCTGGTTTAGAAATATTCCAACATAATCTGTACTTCAAACTACTTTGATCTGCTTGACTATTTGACTACTAAGCCTAAAAGTCCAGTCATTTTTATGGCGGTTTTCCTTTTCTCTTGGTCCTTTAATAAGAAAAACTCAAGCAAAAACAATAAGGTTCCAGCACATTCAGTACTGTCACTGGCGGGGACTTCCCTCTCTTTATTAGGGGTCCAAGTACTGAATGTGTTGGAACCCTATTGTTTTTACTTGAGTTTTTCTTATCTGTTCTTTTTCACCATCGCTTCACCCAAACCCTGCTTTACCACACTAGTTCATATATCAATTTGCTCTGATACATCCGGTGACAACCTAAGACCAATAAAGTTTAGCTTAAAATATAAAAGTTACCCTTTATGGGTTAGTTATGTCAGTGGTTTTCAAAGTGGGGGCCACCAGGGGGCGCCCTGGGGGCCTCAACAATTCTGTGTGCCCATCCCTCCCACTAGTATGTTTTCTCTTTCTCACTCAGACAACCACACACACACACACAATCAATTCCTAATGTAATGTAATGTAAAGATGTAATTATTAATAAAAATAAAAAAGGGGGATATATTCAGAAGTCTATATTTTTAATGTGTTTTAAAGACATATTGCAAAAGGGGGGCCTCGGTCAAATGTTAATGCCATTTGGGGGGCCTCGCCCTGGAAAAGTTTGGGAACCACTGAGTTAGGTGTTCACGGTTTCCGTGGTCCGGATTGAGGTTGGAAGTTCATTCCACCACTGAGGGACAGTTAGTGTGAAGGTTCTGGAAAGGAACCTTGAGCCACGCTGAGTAGGTACTACGAAGCGTCGGCCGTTGATTGATCGCAGATTGCGTGAGGGAACGTTGGCCTTCAGGAGAGAGTTGAGGTAGGGCGGTGCTGTTCCAGACAAGGTCTTGTAGGTGAGCATCAAGGCCTTGAATTTGATGCGGGCGGCTACAGGAAGCCAGTGGAGGGAGATGAAGAGGGGTGTGATATGGGTTCTCTTGGGCCGGTTGAAAACGAGGCGTGCTGCTGCATTCTGAATCATCTGAAGGAGTTCGATGGCACTGGCTGAGAAGCCCGAGAGTGTCATGAATGTCATGGCAATATTGGGCTTTCAATCATTTCTTTGAATTTTTCATTTTCTGGGGATTAAGGAAATTAATCGGCCTTGGTTTTGGCAAAGTAAAGAACATTTTGGAACTTTCATCACCACCGAATGAATAATCTGTGTTTGTATGAATATTTTTGACCCCGTATATAAAAATTTGGTCCTTATCTAATACAAACGCATGTTATAAACGCTTCTGTTACTTGGAATAACCGACAACATAATTTAAAGCTGGCCATGCTTCCATCACTGAATGAGTTTAACGTACTTCTATCAGATACTGTGTTTATCCCCTGGTACATTGTTGCTGTGATGCTTGATTGTGTTGTTTTCATGTCATAAATTTATATATTAAGTTAATTGTTGCTGCCCTTTTCGCCAGCTCACTCTTGTAAATGAGATCTGTAATCTCAATGAGTTGTTGTTTTTTAAGCTGGTTAAATAAAAATGAATGGATGAGTAGAATAAATAATAAATAAAATGAATACATTCAGTAATAAGTTTCAATGTTTTGGTCATTAATCTGATTGTTGTGTGATCTGCTTTATCTTGGTCAGGGTCGTGGTAAAGCCTACGCAAAAAAACACTGGGTGCAAAGCGGGAATACACCCGGGATTGGGATGCCAGTCCATTGCAGGCTGCAACACACACACGGGGCCGATTTAGAGTCACCTATCCACCTACTGGCATGTTTTTGAGATGTGAGAGGAACCTGGAGGAATCCCATACAGATACATGGAGAACATTTGAACCTGCAAACAGACAGTAACCCAAGCTCAGGATTTAACTAGGAACCCCGGAGCTGTGATGAAGATTTGTTAATGTATTTATCATTATTTTGTTACCACCATTTGTTGATTAAATAATGGCAATTACAACACTGATAATATGTTTTGAAATCCCCAGCATACATTAAACATACAGTGCAAATGAAAATATAAGATGACAAACACAAAAGACTGTGCCGTTTACAAGCCAAAAAAAATCCCAAAAAACTTTTAAATGCATTTATTATGGAAATCGACACACAAAGCACAGCTCAACATAAATAAACCTCAGTCCTGTTCAGTAATCTAATATTACATTTAGACATGATCATGTGGTGAAATATCAAAAATTCATACAGATCACAAACAGTAACGGCCAACTACAAAGTCTAAGAAATCACCGTGCCTTCCTCCTCCAGCCTTTGAGCATCTTCCGCAGCTTTTTCGCACTATATGACACCGTTTTCACCAGTCCTTTACAAACAAACAAAAAACTTAACACGTCACATTAGACTCATGACATGTACTATTTTAATAAGTGCAAATTTTCAATATGATATAACAGACACCAGTTAAGATCCTTACCTGCTGTAGCAATTCCTTTGGCACTTTGTGTTATACTGGAGGTTTTCACTATTGTTGAGATACCTTCAAAGAGAAACGCATGTAGTTATATTCACGACTGTAATTCACATCACAGGCTCAAGGTTTCTTCCTCTTAAAACATCTTGGGGAGTTTTTCCTCGCCACCGTCGCCACTCGGTGGCTTGCTCAGTTGGGATAAATTCACACCTTTAATATCTGTATACCGTGTTGATATTTCTGTAAAGCTGCTTTGAGACAATGTCTATTGTAAAAAGCGCTAGACAAATAAAATTGAAATTGAATATTCACGCACTCGTTCTAATACGTTATCGTTTCTATAGTAACAGCTCGTTCACATGGACTTGCACGGCAGACGCTCCTGATAATCTAATAAAAAATAAAAAATTTTTTTTAAATGTGGTGTTATTTACAAAGAAATGCTTATACTCATTTTATAGTGAAGTTTTGTATAAGGACATGTCTATATAACATTTAAGGAAGGAGTCTCCAGTGTCAGAAGTTTGGAATAGTCTCAATTTTCCACCTCAGGAGAGTCTTCAGGACCGAGTAGTTTATTCTGGTTTCTCAGTAACAGGTCAAGCGGCGTTTTTTGTCTAATTAACTTCGATAGAGAGAGAGAGAGAGAGAGAGAGAGAGAGAGAGAGAGAAAAAAGAGAGGCTGCTGAGGGAACAACAGGAAAACAGGAAACAGGAAAAGTAGCTATAAAAGGTTTAAAAAGAACACCAGGTTGTAGATTAATACATTTAAAACAGTTCACAGGTTTCAAAACACTAAACCTATTAACCTTGTAAACAAAAACAAACCTATCAGACAAAGAGGAAAGTAGGGTGAGGTTTCTGGAAAAACCTTGCCGTGTTTCACCAAACCGGCTTGCTTGGTCATGGACATATGGCAAAGCTGTTTATCTGGTTAGTAAAAAAAAGAAAATGGCTCTTTGCCAAGATAGAAAATGGCAAAACTATCTGCAAAACAAGACGTAGCCGTCGTCTAATTACATGAATATGTACATATGTTTGAAAATGCGTTTTGATAAATAAAATGTCTTAAACGTAGATCTAAACGTAGAATACCAAGAAATACTAACAAAATACTACAGTTTAAACATGTGTTAAAAGATATTTTGCAGGGAAGCATGATATCAGTAGTACCACTGCGGTTTGTAAATGGAACGCCAGTGCTCTGGGGATGATGGATAATGCTGAAGTTACTTATAGCTCAGAAACCACATGGCACTAAACCAGATCAGGCAGTTATACAGCATCATTGAATTCTACACTATTTATGTACTACGGATATAGATAGACCCGTTATTATAGCTTCCTCCTGTGTATCGACAAGAGCCTAACCTCATAGCTCGCGAAAAGTATGATTATAAACGATTGTTAAACATCCCGGAACACCGATCGTGATTCCCGCGACATGCTGGAAAGAAACGAGTTAGCAGACGCGAGTCGGGAATGTAGAAGGTTCATCAAATTGCTCTTTTCAAATAAGACGGGAGCACGCAACTAAGCGGAATTAGCCATCTAACACACCGGAGATATTGAGTTCAAGCTGCTTCATGCGTCAAATGTAAATAATTGACTTTGAATTACAAACTTAAACTTTGAATGAAACAAAATAGGAACAAGTTCATAGATTGTGCTGCTCAGGACTTCCAACTGCCCATCCTTGCACTTTACCGACTCTTTCTCCTACAGTGACATCGGCGATGAAGCAGAATACACCAAACACCCCACAGTGTATTTTGCGCAATCCTGTCCTTTCATGCCTCTTACACTAGCTTTATTCAGAAGTATGCAATGCCAGCATAGTTACAACAAGAAACTAACTTTAAATGTACAGTCCCCTCTGAAAGTATTGGAACAGCAAGGCCGGTTCTTTTGTTTTTGCTATACACGTGAGATCTTGAGAACTCACTACCTTTTGTTTGAACTCATTTGTCAAGGGATCAAAAATATTGGAACACGTGACTGAGCGGTGTTTCTTATTACCCAGGTGTGTCCTGCTAAACTGACTGTTTCAACAATTAGTATCTCAGAATGTCTACTCTTGGTATGAGCCCTGGGTTTCTCCTGTGAAGATGCATTTGTTGTTAAAAAAGGATAAATCAACATAAAGCCCAGAGAGATGTCTATGGGAGAAAAGCAAGCTGTTTAAAGTCGAGAACAAAAGAAGGAACATTAGAAATTAACTAGCATTAATCAAAACACCAAGTTGTTAACAATTCACTAACTATATTTACTAACTCACCACTGTTGAATTTGATTGGTTAGACGGTTAATTTTACAACAAATTGCTGTGGTATATAAGGAATAAAACACTTTGGCACACTCAAAGGAAAATACAGTTATTTCCCTTAATCAGAATGCACACTGTGTTTCATTTCTTACATAATGCAAATGTATCTAAATTATACTACAGCACATCATTGTTCTGTGATGTTCAAACGTCATCTTTCCCATATATATATATATATATATATATATATATATATATATATATATATATATATATATATATTCATGGTTGCATGGAAAAATCTTCTGAGCAATGAGAGAAAGAGCGCATCCGTTTGAAATCTGCATCCAGACGGGACGCTCCCCCACTCCTAAACTGTTAGCGATGTGTCCCGTCTGCAACGGCTTCCTCCCAAAGATTTAGGTCTTAGGAGCTTGGTGAAACCGGTCCTAAAAGAGAGTCCATTTACATCACATCACGATGTACAGTTGCAATCAAAATGATTCAACCGCCATTGCAAATCAGATCAGAAGTCAGAAAACTGCAGAAATCACAGATATTCCAGAAAAGTTGAATTGGGTGAAACCACTGTGAAGTATTCGTTGGGTTGAACTATTTCAACTGCTTGTGTTTGATGTGTTCATTGCGAACGGCTGAAGGTCTGGACATTTTGCCTGATTTGCTCCGGGGGATGAATCATTTTGATTGCGGCTGTATGGAAAGTGTTTCTTTACAGTTTTAAATTCCAACAAAACAGAAAACCTGAATTTCTCCATACGATCGAATACACACGTACGTGATGAATATCCTCAGGCATGCAAACGTGTGTGTATACTGTATGGGGGCTGTCAGGAACGCGGACGAGGATGCAAATGGAGGTAGGTACGTCTTTAAAAATCGAAGCAATCGAAGATGTAAACCAAAAACAGTGTCGAGGTGCAGGCAACAAGGGCAACAGGGAATATTCAGAAGGCTTGGGAACGACTGGTGAAAACAACACAGCGCGTATACTTTGCAAAGTGATAGTGCAGTGCTGGTGCTTATATAGTGTGCATGTGCGTGTGTGTAATAGAGTCCAGATGAGTGCAGTCAGAAGTCAAGTGAACGAGAGAGTTGCTGAGCCTTAAATCACCTACTTATGCACAAAGTATGCACTCTTTTTGTTTAAAAAAAAAAAAAAAAGTACATAGTTTTGATAGCGTAGAAGAGAGTATGCGAGTACTGGGACATACTAACACATCATGTAACGGGCAAAGAACGTCGTTGCCTGGATGAGCACACGGTCACCGTAAACAAACTCCTCGTTGCATTTCAGCTTTTCTTCGTTCATTATTCCTTATAGAATTTACACCGTAGAATTAAATTGACCATTCCCTTGATTTTATTTTTCCACATTCCATTCACACGTCTCCAAAATGTGTCAAAAAGCGAACGGTCACAAGCAGTTCTGGGTAATATCACCCGGAAAAGAGTCCGCGGATCCACACCTCGAAAATCCGCCGGAAGTAGAAGACCGTTCGGGATACCTTTGGGATATTCATTTCTAAAACCGTACTACGGTTTGGGACACGCCGATTCTAATCTCGGATTCTATTTAGGACGGATAGTAGGCGAACTGGGACGCAGCAAGTGTCTGCGATGGCGGTGCGTTGTAGTCCTTGGCGGCCATGTTCGTAGGCCGTGCTGCATTCTGGGAGCTGTAGTTTCATACCGATTCCCGTGTGGACATGATCTGGGAATGTTTTTATGTCTTGGTGTGGACCAAATGTCCCCACAAGGACCGGGATATCTGACAGTTTTGAACTTGTAGGACCATTTGTCTGGTCCCCATAAAGTAAAACAAAACAAAAACTGCAGCTTTTATTTCAAAATCTAAGAAGAGAAAGACAGACGTGTGGGTGTGTGTGTGTGTGTGTATTTCAGCAGTGGCGAAAGCACAGCTGGCTGATTGTAAAACAAGCCATGAGCTCATTAACTCTGACTCATAGCGACATTTGTGTTGCTTTTGATTTACGGCCATGTAACACCTGCACAGTGGAGAGACATAACAACTCATAACAACATCTGCCTTCTCTCTCTTTATCTCTCTCACTCTCTCGGAGTTAATCCCTCCATCCTGGCAGTGCTGTCCGTGTCAGAGGAAAAGCAGGATGTTAGTGATAGACACTGTAGTTGGGCATGTTTATTATTACAGACATGACTACATCACTCACTCTCTCGTCTTCCGTATTCTTTTCTCCTCCCTCTTTTTTCCCCCTTCCACCTCCCTCGCTTTCTCTTTACCCTCACACACTCTTTTACCCCTTCTCCATTTTCCTTCCCACAGCTCTCTCCCGCTCACCCCCCCCCCCCCCCCCCCCCCACCTTATTTTCTCCACTCTTTCTTCTTTTTCCATGCACAGATGTCTTTCTTCGTCTCGGACTCCTCCCTTCCTTTTGTTTTCTCTTTCTTTATCTCTTGCTTTACTCTTCTTTGAGTGAAACAGTACGGCGGTGAATTACAGTACGGTTGATTACTTTAGGCTCAGTAATGGAGACTCCGTAATTGCGTACACTGAGAAACGTAATGATGTGAGACGCAATCAGGAATACGACGAAGCTTTGCGTCAACATCTCGGTTTGTGTGTTTACACAAACATCATTCCCTTCGATTTCATGCAACAAGTAAAAGTCATGCATCGAAGACTTGAATATATTAATATTTTTTACAAGAAGTTTAAAAAGAAGCTTCGAAAAGCAGAGTCTATAAGATGGTGAAATGCTGATTTGCTATTCTTCTCTTAAAAAGAAGTAGAAGGAAAAAAAAGAAAAAGAGAAAAAAAACACGTCGAGTTTCTGTTACGTGTGCAATCCTGGAGCCGCTGTGCCATTTATCATACAGCTTAAATCTTAAGTCTCAGGATGTTTTCACACCTGGCCCGTTTGGATCAGTTGTTTTTGAACCTGGCGCGTTTTCTCCTTTTTTTTGGTTCGTTTAACAAACTCAGGAGCAGTTCGCTTGTGGTGAGAAAGCAATCTGACCCAACAGACTAAACCTGTCTGTCTGCGTTAAGTTAAAAAAATATATATATACACACTACAACAACAACAACAAAAAAGCATGTTTGTTTTGCAAATGGCTCGCAACATGAATTTTAACTCGGACCAAAGTTGAAATCTGGTCGTACGAACACATTTCTGGACGGCTTTCGAAAGCGCGTTAATAAAGTTTAGCGAGCGTATCGATGAGATGGGCTTCACTCTGTCCGTCGCAATGAGCTCGCAGAGAACCTGGGAACATAAACAGGCGCACCTTGACCAATGAGAGGACGGTTTACTCACACGTGACTTGCATAAACACGTTTTGGTACGCTTGTGAAAACGAAACGAGCCAAAGAGAAAACGCGACACTGGAACGATTTAAGTCCCTGTTTCGGAACAAAGCACAGATCTAGAGGTCTGAGAACGCCCCGAGTTACCTTGCTGTACGAGCAGGCTGCAGTCAGGGTCATGAGCGAGCTGCAGCAGGATCTCCTCCACGTCACGGTTCTTGCCCGGAGGATCCACCAGCCGTGTGATCTGCTGCTGTAGAGTGTGAGGCAGAGCCATCAGCTGAGTAAACTGGCCCTCTGGACTCTTATCCACCTACCAGAAAACAAGTACACAGCTCACAAACACTTCTGAAAATGTACATCATTATTATTCTAAGAACACGAGTACAGTCGAGGTGGCTTGTTGTCTTTGTCAGAGCTGCTGTTATAGAAAATTAAACCCCACCATCTGACTGATCAGAATCCAGATTTTAACAGCACTGTGGTATAAAAGAACATTTAAAGCCTTAAAATGGTCCATTCAATTCTAAAACTTATGAGACTTAATGACCCACAGACACCCTGGATTTACAGAGATGAAAGCATGAACGTGCCTCTCGTCCTTCTAAGCACAGGTGTGTTTTTGGCAGGTATGAGACAGCCTCCACGCTTTGGCAGGAACCTACAACTTTTCAGCGTTTTGATCTGGTGCAATTATCCATCTGGATAAAGGATGATAAGTGCTATAAGCTCTTTGGCAACATAACGCTGGGCATGTTTAAGCAGCACTGATGCTCTTAATATCAGGAAATTTCACTTGTTACCATACAGAGTCAAAAATGAAGTCTTCTGAAGTCAACGAGGCAGAGACATGCAGTAACGATAGGACTGTCTAAACACGTCTCTGTCCATCAGATTAAAAAAGAAATGAGGGAGAATGAAGATCTAGTGTAGTGTCATATAAAGGAGCCAACAACTCAGTAAGTGACGATACAGAGCTGTATGAATTTGTACTGTACAAACAGAATTAAATGAGTTAATTGGGCAATAAAAATAGTGCTATGTTTCAAAGAATGGAGATTTAGAGGTTTAGAGATAGCACACAGGCCACGCCTCCATCATCGAGACTGGCAGGCACAGAAGCCACGCCTCCTTCACCGAGACTGACAGGCACACAGACCACACCTCCTTCACCGAGACTGACAGGCACACAGACCACACCTCCTTCACCGAGACTGACAGGCACACAGACCACACCTCCTTCACCGAGACTGACAGGCACACAGACCACACCTCCTTCACCGAGACTGACAGGCACACAGACCACACCTCCTTCACCGAGACTGACAGGCACACAGACCACACCTCCTTCACCGAGACTGGCAGGCACACAGACCACGCCTCCTTCACCGAGACTGGCAGGCACACAGACCACGCCTCCTTCACCGAGACTGGCAGGCACACAGACCACGCCTCCTTCACTGGAACCACATCCTCCTTCATAGTTGTTCATACTTCTCTGCCACCTCACTGCATTATTTATTTGTTTGTTTTTTTGCCTTAACCACCACTAGTTAAAACATTTTAGCTCAAAATAATTGTAAAAAATAAATAAATAAACAAATCTTCACAAACTGACAGTCTAGCATCATTGTGAAATAACTGCATCTAAAACAAAATTTGCCTTTAGGCAGTTAAATGTCTATGCAGCATACCAGATTATAAATCTTCCACACTGCAAACTATTCTGAAACTATACTACTACCTCGAGATTTAACTCGATAACCATCACCTCCTGGTGGACAAAAACTACAAAGAAAACCTCAAGTCCAGTCTCACCTCCAGCTTCCCCTGCTGAGGCTTGTAAACCACCTGTGGACATTCTTGGAGGATATTATTATACAAAATCCGGAAGTGCTCCATGTTGTCCTTCACGATGTTGGAAACTTTGGATTTATCTTCGCCGATCACCATCCTGAAATCCCCTAAAAGACATTACGTAATCACAGGAGGCACTTCAGCGCTAATTACATGAACAAACTTGGTTGAAGCGTTAGCTAGCTGATGTATGCCCAATCATTTATAAAATGCTCAGAGAGGTAAAACTTTGTTAGCGCAGCACCTCACATCCTAAAAACACAAAATCTTTGATCTTTTAAAAATAATAAAAAAGGTGCGCCCAAGGACTACACAGTAAGACAAAATGTCTCCGCTGGACCTGCGCCACAGTCTGAATGGAATCTCTGAACACGATAAACATGGCCTTGTGGCTTTATATTTACACGGTAATACTGAGATATAATTCAGGAGTCTAGCACTCGAAAGGACACGAGCATGCTCTCTGTAACAGAACTTCGAGGTCTTCGAGTGGTTTCATTTTCATTCGAGGAACTGAGTCATGAACATAAAGACTCCGGGTGACGTAAGAAGATGAACACAGGTTATTTTGGTCACCGGAGTAGGAGAGTCCAGCGATGTTGAGGAACAGCTCCTCCTCTGAGAAACTCTCTGGAAGCATGAGGAAGGAGGTGATCAGTGCACTCTTCAGATTCGCCACCAGCGCGGCCCGCAGCTTCGCGTTCTCCTTCTGCACCAGGATTCGCACCTGAGGAAAACAGGGCACGGTGTGTAAGACTGGATATAGACTAGGGGTGTAAATCGCACGTCTCATGACGATACGATGCAACTGCGGTTCTTTTAGTCAGTGGTCCGATATTTGCCGATACCTCAATGACTGCCAGATTGCGATTACGTTTCGATCGATATAAACGATGCGTCCGATGTAACATTTCTATTAATTCACAGAAGCACCCAAAATATATTTAGAAAAATGTATTTTTCTTGGTAGCTACCTCACGCCTTGGCATGTGACAACGGTTTGTTTATATCGTCAAAGTAATGACCAGTGTACACCCGCTTTTGTCTGTGTGAGCGTGTGTTTGTGGGAGAGAGAGAGAAAGTGAGTGAGTGAGTGAGAGGGAACGAGTGAGTGAGAGAACGAGTGAGTGAGAGGGAACGAGTGAGTGACAGGGAACGAGTGAGTGACAGGGAACGAGTGAGTGACAGGGAACGAGTGAGAGATAAAGAGAGAGGGTAAGTGAGCGAGAGAGAGTGAGTGAGTGAGAGAGAGAGAGTGAGAAAGAGAGAACGAGTGATTGAGAGAGAACGAGTGAGAGATAAAGGGACAGTGAGTGAGTGAGAAAGAGTGAGAAAGAGAAAGAGAGAGAGTAAGTGAGTGAGAGAGAGTGAGTGAGTGAGAGAATTGAATTTCAAAGGAGTGAGAAAGAGAGAGAAAGAGTGTGAGAGAGAAAAAGTGTGAGAGAGTGAGTGAGAGAGAGTGAGTGAGAGAGAGAGAGAGAGAGTGAGAGAAAGAGAGAGAGTGAGAGAGAAAGTGAGAGAGAGAGAGAGAAAGAGAGAGTGAGAAAGAGAGTGAGTGAGAGAGAACGAGTGAGAGAGTGAGTGAGAGAGAAAGAGTGAGAGAGTGAGTGAGAGAGAAAGAGTGAGAGAGTGAGTGAGAGAGAAAGAGTGAGTGAGTGAGAGAGAAAGAGTGTGTGAGAGAGAGTGAGTGAGAGAAAGAGTGAGTGAGTGAGAGAGAAAGAGTGTGTGAGAGAGAGTGAGTGAGAGAAAGAGTGAGTGAGTGAGAGAGAAAGAGTGTGTGAGAGAGAGTGAGTGAGAGAAAGAGTGAGTGAGTGAGAGAGAAAGAGTGTGTGAGAGAGAGTGAGTGAGAGAAAGAGTGAGTGAGTGAGAGAGAAAGAGTGTGTGAGAGAGAGTGAGTGAGAGAGAGAGAGAGAGAGAGAGAGTGAGAGAGAGTGAGAAAGAGAGTGAGTGAGAGAGAACGAGTGAGAGAGTGAGTGAGAGAGAAAGAGTGAGAGTGAGTGAGAGAGAAAGAGTGAGAGAGTGAGTGAGAGAGAAAGAGTGAGTGAGTGAGAGAGAAAGAGTGTGTGAGAGAGAGTGAGTGAGAGAGAGAGAAAGAGAGAGTGAGAAAGAGTGAGAGAGTGAACCAAGTGATGTGAGAAAACGGCACTTTTTAACGCATAAGTAACTTTTGCGCTGCTTTAAACACAAGTGTAGTGTAATCAGTCACTTTAGATACAGGTAAGACAATAATGAAACACACAGTTTTCCTGTGTGAGAGACAGGTACAGAGAGAAAGCGCGCTAGTGCTACATCTGCTGGCCAAATTTATGCGCGGCTCACCACGAATTCTCCAGATTCTCCCAATTAGCCACTCTGGCTACATTCCACCTTAAAAACTATACACGCGCCGATGTTTACGCATTGCATCTGTACTTCGGATCGATACACCGATCCACATCAACGAATCATTACACCGCTAGTATATACATGTGTGGGTTACGGGTGTATCAGGAAGTGCTAAACAAATCATGAGGCATGAGATCCATGCTGAAATATCCAGCTGCCTATATATATCCAACAGCCACCAAAACACAAGCTGTCTCTTAGCGCATCTTTCCAGGCGGTTTGACTTTTCTTATTGCCTTAATGTTATGCTATTTTGTTTAAAAACAGCTTCGATATTCAGAGGTTTTTTGTGATTGTTGCACACAAAAAACGCCCGATTTTCTGTGTGAAGAAAACTACTTGCATTGGTGAAACTGCAATTGTTTCGCAACAACTTCGCTGTGATGTTTGTTGGTAAATGAGAGCTTTTAGCTGTACTCGTGTTCGACGCACGTGAATCGAAGACGGCTTCGGCTGAACGCGCGCTGTGAGGACGTCACGACATGTCTTGACCCAAATCTGCGGTAATTAAATAAATAAATAAATCGCAATCTCCTGCGAATACTCTGCAGAGTTTCCTTGATTTTGCGTTCGTTTCTGCGATCACAAAATCCTGACGTGACTGAACAAACGACTTCATTTAGAAACCGTTTCCAAGTACCAGCTTAAACCGGCTGGGCTTGCGTTTTCTACGGAAGCCCTAAGAGGAAATGCATTAGTACTTCTGTTTTCTTTTTTCGTGCTCTCAACGTGAGTTGCTTTCTCACGACCGCAACTTCATTCTTCTGTGTACTCAACGCAATACGCTGTATTTACTGTTTACTTTGACTCAGGGACTCACTCAAGCTGAAACACATCACCGTCCAACACTTGAGAAGAGGACAGCCCTGTCTCTTAATGTGGAGATAAAGTCCATCTCTACCCTAACTCACGGCCTCTTAGGGCTTCCGTAGTTTTCAGCGAGGATTTCATCCTAACAAACCGGACAATTGAATGAATGAATAAATAAATAAATAATTAAATAAATAAATCCGAGAGATTCTTACAGGTTTGTGCAGTCTGCCTGCTATGTACATGGTTTTCCAGTGAAGCAAGTCGTCTATCAGGGTATCCGTGCTGACGACACCGTACTTGATCAGCTGCAAAGGAACATTTCACAGTTTCACAGCAGAACTTCCTATATAACGGACGTGCTGTTGCTCAACACCTCAAATATGCACCACGCAAAACAACGTCCCTGATGATCGTGCCAGGTCCTCACCTCAAAAACACACCTGTGTTAATCTTCAGCGCTGTTTTGAGTGATGGGGGTTAAGATGCATCAGTGTAATACTGAGGACAAACATATAGTACCAACCACATCATGATTTTTGAGCGGAAACAATGCAATAATAATAAAAAAAGGCTTTAAATGACTTACTAACCCTGTCCTCCAAGGGCACCAGGGTGTTGTAGTACACGCCGGCTCCATACTCATTCTGAATGCTGCTGATGTGTTTTGGACCAAGATATTTTAGAAAAGAGTAGTGTTTCCTGTTTTCGATTAAGTTCATGGTGTGCCATGTGATGGGGTCATCCACAGCAAACACAAAGTCCAGCATGTTGCTCTGTGAACACACACAAAATAAGCCATGACTTCAAAGAGTATGCGGCTGTTCCAGTGTTTATTTTGCTTCCAAATTTATCTTATGGTATGCAATTCAACTATTTCAGGAATAAGTACAAAATGAATGAATGAATGAATGAATGAATTTCAGAAACCTTACCCGCATCTGACCTTGACTGGTCCCAGCCTGTGTAAACACTCCAGATCCATAAGCAAAAGCTAAGCTAATGTCTTGTGGAAACTGGGACAGAATCCTCCGATAAACCACACTCATGCTTTGTAACGCCGCAAGCGCCATTTTAAACGAGACACCTAATTCTCCATAGTCTTTTTAAACACCGCTACGTTTATTTCGCTCATAGTTTCAGTTAATAACTATGGGGAACCTGCACAAATGGCAGCTAACAACATGTTTTGGGTTCTTCTTCTTCTTGTTATTTTTAATGGCGGTTGGCAAACCACTAAAGGTGCATTACCGCCACCTACTGGACTGGAGTGTGGGCAGTAGATTTGCAGGGGGAAAAAATAATAATACTAGTAATAATAAACAAACAAATAAATAAATAAATAATAAAACTAAATTTAAATAGAAAAAAACACTAATAATAATAGTACCAAAACAATACTGCATAAATAAAAGAAAATAAAGAGATAAATAGCTATATACTTGGTATTCGTACTATAGATGACTAAATTCTCTCACTTATACCAGTACTTTTTAATGTTTTGGGTTCATACTAAATGTAGCAGCACGT
The DNA here is from genome assembly GCF_001660625.3 of Ictalurus punctatus. Taxonomy (NCBI): domain Eukaryota; kingdom Metazoa; phylum Chordata; class Actinopteri; order Siluriformes; family Ictaluridae; genus Ictalurus; species Ictalurus punctatus. The sequence goes on from NC_030436.2 coordinate 3,591,248, forward strand.
TAGCTGGCGTTCAATCCCAAAGTGTGTTTCTGCACTACATTTAGTGCACTGCCTAGGCTGCAGGAGACGTTACTTGTTGTCCTATAATAGTGACCCAATATAGGGAGTAGAAAGCTATTCGGGATTCTGCCTTACGTAAGGTACGCTACGCTACGCTTGGCAGATAGTTAAGTAGTTCTCAAACTGAAGCTAACAATTCATAATTTCATATAATAATAATAATAATAAAAACTTTTACCAGAGACCAAACAAATATTTAAAGCCTCTCAAACCAGTAGATTAAAGCTTTTAAACGAATTTCTTTTCCTGTTAAATGTGCGTTTTTAAATAAATGTCGCCCTGACACAGAATCAGACTGTTCAGGTGGAAAGAACATCGCCACCTTGCGTTCAGGAGGACACCTCCTCAGTGGAAATACAACATAAGAACGAAGTTCTTGTAGTAAACTAATAACTCCTCCACCGTTATTACAGTTAGTTATGAAGTGGCTACATGAACTTACATCATGTTTCTTAACCCCACGCTTGTTTTCTCTTCATGCTAGTAACAGACTCACCTGAGACTCTGCACTGAGATTAAAGGAAAAATAGCATGAAAGTTGAAGCTTTGGAAGCTGATGTGTACGAGCAGAGTATCTATCTATCTATCTATCTATCTATCTATCTGTCTGTCTGTCTGTCTATCTATCTATCCATCTATCTATCTATCTAAGACTGTTGGTGTGTAAAAGTGCAGTAAGTTAGTTGTACCACTAGAGGGCACGTTGTTGTTTTTTATTTTGTTTGTTTTTTGTTTGTTTTTTTGTTTTTTTTTTATGCAGCAGTGCTAAACCATCAAATTATGAACTCACTCTGTGGCTAATTACTTCAGAGAGTTCGTGTTGCGGTTAATTATACAAATAAACATGCATAATTATAAAGGAATATTTTCCTTTGGCCAAGTTCAGAATGAAAACAAAGATGACAATGAGTAATGACTAATATTAAACTAGAATACAATATTGTTCATATTATATTATAGTTCTGGTCCACTAATTTGTTTGGTCGAGCGGCGTTCTAAGAGTGCCTGTATATATATCCTATAACCTCACTGGGATGCTTCACTGTATGTATCTCGCCACTCGTTTGTTTTCGCCATGTAAAATTTCACTACCTATTTCAAAACTGTTACTACAGTACTACTGCACTACTGTTACTACTGCACTTTTACTGCTAAGTAGTCTTAGCAAAATCTTAGTTGCTTAGTGGTTCGTCTCACACCTTCAGGGTCAGGGGTTCGATTCCTGCCGCTGCCCTGTGTGTGTGGAGTTTGCATTTCTCCCCGTACTGCGGGGGTTTCCTCCCGGTACTCCGGTTTTCTCCCCCAGTCCAAAGACATGCATGGTAGGCTGAATCGCTGCTGTTCTAAGTGTCCGTAGTGTATGAATGTGTGTGAGCATGTATGTGAGTGTGCCCTGTGATGGATTGGCACCCCGTCCAGGGTGTACCCCGCCTTGTGCCCAATGAACCCTAGGATAGGCCCCAGGTTCCCTGCAGCCCGGTAGGATAAGTGGTATAGAAAATGAATGGATGGAACTTTCGGTTTAAAATATGAATGTATAGTTGAAGATGGGAATTTACAAATCATTGTGAGCTAGCTAGTGAGCTATTAGTATGTGTGTGTGTGTGTGTGTGTGTGTGTGTGTGTGTGTGTGTGTGTGTGTGGCTTCTTCGGTATCTATTTCTGCTAGCACAGCAAAAATAAACAGAAAATTTGACAATATTGTGTCGGAAATCTCACTTACTCTATATTCATGTCTTGTTTATAGAACTGTTGTGTAAAAGCTTGTAGTCGTGCGGTTATACTGAATATCGGCATGGCTGTGATGTGTGCCAATTATGTGGCAGCTGCGCAATGCATAAAATCATGAGCTTGGGTGAATGTTCACATCAAACATCAGAATGGAGAAAAGGTGTGATCTCTGTGACTTTAACTGTGGCATGTTTGCTGGTGCCAGATGGGCTGGTCTGAGTATTTCAGAAACTGCTGATCTCCTGGGATTTCCTAAGAGTGCCAATATTAGTGGAGGGCACTGCATGTCAATAAAGCCAACAATATCCATGGGGTGTACTTATTTTTTCACATGACTGTATATATATATATACATGGTGCAGGTTTTCATTCCAATCAAGCAGGAGCCAGTGATTAATATAAGATTTTAGCATCCTATCTAATATCATACCAGCCTTGACTTTGTAGTGTGCATGCATTAGATGTTTAAATGAATTGATTAGTGATTATACTGCATTCCTATATACAGTATAAATCTGTTGCTTTGCCTCCAGTTAAAATATGATATGACTAATATAATATAGTCATGAATGCAGGTTAGACACTGTCTCTTAAATGTGGTCTCTTATCGTCCAGTCCACTAGTGGAAACTGTTCTCCGATTGATATTTTGCTCCTTTCGCTCAAAAATCTCCGTGGCGCTGACTGCATGTGAGTCTCGGTGTGAATCTGAGCCTCTGCTCTCTTCATCACCATCACGATGCGAAAAGAGAGTGCCACTCCACTCCCGAGGCTGTTGCCATGGTGATATACCTCCTATTCAGAGTTTCGACTATCTTCTGTGAACAGAGCTCCTTAACTGCAGCACATTTCGCATCGCCAGCCTGCGGTCATAAAACTGTCGCTTTCACCCTGCTAAGACAGAGAGGTTAGGTGTTCAATAAAATGTTGCTAAGCAGAACCCATGCATGTACAAATACGTAATTCATGCAGCATTTAAAGCGTAGGGTGGTTTGTATGCCTCTGGCGTGAATGAATGATTTAATGAGCATTTCGTGAATCACAGCTCTTAGCAAAAGTAATGGGGAAAAATACTTTCCTAATCGCTGCTGTACTACTCAACAGTTTACCGTTTACAGCCCATATTCTGCGTACTTATTGTCCGGTGTCCCACACGTCTCTGCACATATCGTCGTGTCCTGTACACTGTTGCCTTTCACACTTTATGTGGTCTTGCGTGCTCTTCGATATTGCACCACGGTCCCGGAGAAACGACATTTCATTCCAGTGTACACAAGTTAAATGAAAGTAACGACCATTAAAAACCCACTCGACTCGATTGCACACTTTTTAAAAATCTTGCTGGAATGAGGGGATTTATTTATGAGTGTGATAAGAAATAGTTTTGAATATATCTGAAAGATCCTGGGTGGCACGGTGGGGTGGTGTGGTGTGGTGTGGTGGGTAGAGTTGCCGCGTTCCATCCTGAGCTCGGGTTAGTGTGTGCACATGCGTTTCCCAAAGCGTATTGTTCCTAAAGTATACTATCGTAAACTCTATGATTATATATAGTGGTACAATAGAACACATTCAAAGACAACTGCACACAGATAAGCAAGAATTGTAGAGAACGCCGTTTTCGTAAGGGTTTGTAAGATTCTACTCGAACTTTTACTTTTGTCTGCTTTCTTTATGAGTCTGCGCTAATGCCTCACGGAGGTGCAGAGATAAAACTCAGTGGCTTGAATCCTGCCTCTGGTTCCAGTACACCGTTTTTGTAAGCGTTTGTAAGTTTTTTGGTCAACAGAATAGAAAGAATCTACTCTAATTTTTACTTCTGTCATTTCTTAGTGTTTTTTTTTTTAATGAACTTTTACTCAAGTATGATTATTGATATTGATAATGATGATCAAGAAGTTTTATTAGAATTACTTAGGCTTAGATGCTGAGGTAGGTCTCAGCATCATCCCATGTGATGTTCAGTGCCCACAAGTCTTGGATAAACATTCTTCTCCACGTGTTTTGGGGCGTCCTCGTCGATGTTTGCCGCCTGTCATACCCATGTCATTGTGGTCTTGGAGATCGGCTAGGACGTGGCCAGCCAATCAGAGAGTCCTGTGGGTGACAGTGATGTGGAGCTTGATATGCCACTCCTTCATAGCACCGCTTCGTTGGTGATACGATTGTAATACCGGATCTTAAGGATTTGGTGTCTGCACCTCTGCTTGACAGAAGTCAGAAGTCAAGCTTCTTGTAAATGCTTGTTGATGCCTTAACGGTCTCACTGCCGTAGTTTGCTGTCGGCACCACGATATAGGTAAACATGCACACCTTGATCTTAATGGAGATTGATGGATAGTGAAGACCGGATGTTGTTTATCCTCCAAAAGACAGCTATCTTTTCCACGATGTGGCATTTGACGTCTGCCTTCGCATCCCCATTCTGCGAGATCACACCTTAGTGAGCACAAACCCATAAATTTTCACTCCTGACTCAATATTTGATACCAGCCATGTGAACTAAGTTAAGATTATTATGTATGTGATCTTTTCTACCTGCACCAGCCTCAGCAGTCCGACTACAATCCCGCTTATTACAACAGATTTGAAAAATGGTAGACATTCTAGTAAGCTCATTATCTTGATAAAAAATACTAGCATTCTAGGTATTTTAGTTGCGTTTTTATGTCTGAGCCTCCTTTTTCCATTATTTAGTCGCAACATTTTTCATGTATTTATGCAGCATTACCAACATTTTATGCTTTCTTGTATTTCTCAGACTACATTAGTGATTCTACTGATATTCTTTCATCTGCTTTCTTGATGAGTCAACACTAATGCCTTGTGGGTGTGCCCAAATAAAACTGACTCCAATCCTGCCTCTGGTTCCAGTTTACAGTATTTGTTAGAGTCTATGGAATCAGGTGGCGTTCCAATGGATGAAGCTAATAAATCAGATTGATCTGTCTTCTCACTCCTAAGACAAGCCTGCTTATAGTGTGTAATTCTGTTTGTCTGCCTTTAACCGTTACTGCGGTGGGAAAACAGTTTTTATTTGTTCGGTGGTTTATTTCTTCTAACCCTGTGGTCATGTATTTGTTGTCAACAGTCTCGGCTTCTGCTACTCAGAAACCTAATAAACCCATTCTTTTCTCAAAGCTCTTTATTAAAAAAAAAAGTTCTTTTCAAGTCAGGAACAGTGTGTCTTTACGTCGAATAGGAGGAACTACGTATATTGATGCACTTTTGCCTTATTAATGTAATGACCACAGATTTAACGATACTGCTGCGCTGGATGAATGATATAAATTATGCATGTATTTCCTCCATGTATGTTTTCTTACTCTGGGTTATGCACATTATATTTCCTAATATGCATTTGTATCTTTATTTATTTATTTATTTGAATCAAAATCAGGATCAGTTTTGTTTTCATATGTCTTGCTGAGTGCACATGTAACACACTAAACAGACAGGCACATAGCACGGGACTATTTCCAGCGATACAGAGAAGTACCAAAATAAATAAGGGAATAAACTAAACTACAATTGATCAGGTGGAATTATCCAGATGTTTGATGAAGTGGAGGAACAGAATATGAAATCAAGATGTAAAAGAATGTTGAATATGGGCAGGAATATGTATATATTTGCAAAATATAAGGAGTCATATACAATATGATACACAATATAGTAGAGTATCGTATGAGCATTTGTACGATTATGCAATAATAATTGTAAAATGTAGTACAGATGAAACCACAGACAACATCATTGTGTAATTTCCATCCATCCATCCATCTTATACCGCTTACTCCTTCTTCAGGGTCGTGGGAAAACCTGGAGCCTATCCCAGGGAGCATCGGGCACAAGGATGCAGAAGGCGGGGTACACCCTGGACAGGGTGCCAGTCCATCGCAGGGCACAATCAGATACACTCTCACACCCATTCATACACTACGGACACTTTAGACACACCAATCGGCCTACCATGCATGTCTTTGGACTGGAGGAGGAAACCGGAGTACCCGGTGGGAGCACGGGGAGAACATGCAAACTCCGCACCTTTAAACCTTACGTTTATGATAGAAGACATAACGACAAGTGAAATGTCCAGGTATGAGAAAATAAACAAAAAGAATAGACAGAGGTAAAAAGCGTAATGCAAAGATATATTCAGATATACTCTTATTACGTAGGAAAATACGCAAGGAATAAAACACGATGGGGCGTGCTGTTATAGGAAATGAATCAAGCACAGGGTGGTGTGATGTAGCAAGACGTAAGTTGAAGTTACTCTTACTACCCCAGAGTTGATTATTTTCCAATAACAGCATGTCCCAAAATGTTTATCCCTCTATACCAGAGCAATTACTCAACAAATGCCATTTCTTTATTTCTTAAAGAACGACACATCAGACGTTTTTTTTTTTTTTTTTTTTTTTTTTTAAATACGTTTATACTTACAGAATGTTGTGCAACATGCTTGAAACAGGTTAGCTCCTGTTATCATTTATATCGTAACACCTACTGTTTAAAGATATATACCATTTCTTCACCAGACTTTCTTTTTCTCTTTCTCTGTCTTTAAGGTAATAAGATGCAGCTTATCGTGTTACCAAGAAATGGCAAACACGATGACCCTTAAGACTTTCACTTTAGTGTAGAAGAAGAAGAAATCAGGATGGGGCAAATATTTTTCCACAGCACTGTATGTGGAGCGTCCATCATACAAGTCCTTGTGAATTAGCTGCTTTTATAGAAGCTATAACGTAACGTAAGAACTGCGCATTAATGCAGATGTTTAAAAAAGGCAAAGGAAAAATGATATATAGGCCTAGGGTTTATGCCCATTGTAACGGTTACATTATACACGGCCAACCATCTCCTGTGGTATTCAGTACTACTAAGTTAATATCTTCTGACACAAAATTGATATCTCTCAATATGAACACAGGGATGTTCTGTTTGCAGTCAATGACAAGTCTAATTACGTTATAATTTAAATTGTATATTATTTTATATGTATGTATTTTTACATTTTTTTATTTGCGTATACATTTATGGGCAGTGGTGGCTTGGCGGTTAAGGCTCTGGGTTACTGATCAGAAAGTCGGGGGTTCTACCAAGCTGCCACTGTTGGACCCTTGAGCAAGGCCCTTAACCCTCTCTGCTCCAGGGGGCGCGGTATCATGGCTGACCCTGCACTCTGACCCCAGCTTCCTGACATGCTGGGGTATGCGAAGAAAAGAATTTCACTGTGCATATGTATATGTGATCAATAAAGACTCATTATCATTGTACTGTATGGTACAAGCTTATCTGCACAATACTACTGTATATCAAAGTATATTATGTTTACATTCGCAACATTTTTATTATATTGTTATTCCTTTGCACCACCTATTATATCTGCCACTTCCACGCGAGAATGGTGTACTCATCAGCTCTACGCTGTCTCTTACCATGCCTATTTCCTCTGATGGAAACGTTTATATTCCTAGTAGTTTTGATATTCCCAGTGTTTCCACTATCATTGTGCCGGTGTCTTTATAATATCTGAATGTAAGGTCTAACAGCTACTTTAAATAAATGATTTTCTTGGTTGTTAGCTAGCTTTCACGCACCGCATCTATAGTTCAAAGTTGCCTAGCAACAGTGCTCTCATGTGTTTATCCAATTGAACAGTGAACGAACTGTGTGTTCACCTCCATTTGTTCGAATCACAAATTCATGAGTTCCATTTGCACGCATTGTCAATAAAATACATCATTCTGCTGGGGGTAGAAAATGGTCCCCCTGGTTCGTCTGGTATCTCCGTTATTTCCCCATGATCATTCATTCCAAATGTGTAAAGAGAGGAATGCAATGAGAATAAGAATAATTCACAATATCTTCACCAAACAATGTAACAATGCAGAGGCACTTTAGCACTGATTCAATGCAATCTTTTAGTGCAAGCTAATTAATAATTAAATAATTAATTAAAAAATGAATAATAGGTGGTTGAATCAACGCAAGCTGGTTGAGCTGCATTAGCTGTGGTGGCTCAGTGGTTGAGGTTTTGAGTTATAGATCAAAAGGTTGTGTGGAAAACGGTTGTGTCCTTGAGCAAGACCCTTAACCTTCAATTCAGTTGTATCGTGCATCAAGCAAATGCACGATCATGTGCCATTTCACGCTATGTAAAATATTACAGCACTTTACTGTAAATATGTTCAACAGTTGTTTACTGTCAATTTTACAGTACTTTCCTGGCAACCCAGGTCGCACTGTAAAATTGACAAAGATTTGGCATCAACAGCATGAATCCATGGGCTCAACCTGCTTTGTGTTACCAGTTCAGCTTGGTGGCGGTTGTGTAATGGTGCGGGGAATGTTTTCTGAGCAAACACTTGGCCTCTTAAAATCAATTGAGTGTATTTGAATGCCATGCGGTTGTTCTTAGAGCTAAGGGGTGTCCTACCCAGTGTGGGGTAGTGTGAGATTACTCTGTTTTTTGAGACTCTTTTATTTCCATGCAATCTCTCTGCTATGTAGAAGAAACTATACAGATAATAATGAGATCTTGTTTTTGTTTTTATTTTTCCCTATGGGCTATCACAGTATACTCCCACTGTAAATCATATATCATAACCTAGATGAAGATTAGACGAGTGGATGGAACATCATTTCACCTGCACAGATAATTCACTGAACACTTGCTTCTTGGATGACACTGAATGACCTATGGAGACCGAAATGACTGGTGGTGGATTACATGCACTACTAGGTTGAATACAGCACTCACTGAGCTCCTTGATGCCCTTAATGAAGTTGTGAGTAAGATTTATATTCTCATTAAATGGAGTAACAACACCATTTTCTTTGCATTATCTTCAATTTGTGGTTCTGGATGAGATCCAGGATTTGAAATCATCTTTATACTCTTTATACTGCTGCCGAGTTTCAGTTTAAATTTAATCTTAACTTAGTTCACATGGCTGGTATCAAATATTGAGTCAGGAGTGAAAATTTATGGGTTTGTGCTCACTAAGGTGTGAGGTACATTCTGAACCCAAGTATTTGTAAGTACTGTCTGTCCTTTTTGCAGTTTAATGGAAAACCACAAACACTTCCAATCTCCCAAAGTACCATGGCATAGCACGACAGGGTTTTTTATATATACAGTATCTCACAAAAGTGAGTACACCCCTCACGTTTTTGTAAATATTTGATGATATCTTTTCATGTGACAACACGGAAGAAATGACACTTTGCTACAGTGTAAAGTAGTGAGTGTACAGCTTGTGTAACAGTGTAAATTTGCTGTCCCCTCAAAATAACTCAACACACAGCCATTAATGTCTAAACCGCTGGCAACATTAGCTTTCCTACAGCTGAGCAATTAGCTTTTTTCCAGTTGTCTTATGTCTAGAATAGAATGAGTAGTCGAGGAGACTCTGTCCACCAATTTGTGCCAAATGAGCACTAATAGGAGTCTTAATGTAAAGCCATTCCTAAGATAGCTGCTGCACTGAGCCTGTATTTATTTAATTTTTCCCTACTACATTTTTTTTTGTTACAATTTGTATCCTGTCTATTTTCTATTCTGTTTACCATTATTGTATATCACAGACTGCTACTATTTGTTTGGCATCTCTCTCTGGTCAATTGTGGAGGTAGAAAATCGTGACCTCATAACAGTATGAAACTGTAAATAGCTCTTTTGCATTGACAATATACCAGGGATGGTTGCAGAACCACCTAAACTTGAACATTTTATCCCATAAAAGAGCTAATTTTCATCTAGTTTTGGTTCCAGTATTAGAATGTTGTTGATCTGTGGCCAACAGACGTATTAGCGGCTTTTAAATAGCGGATTGTAAATCCCTCCATGGATGGTAATCTTCTCAAAAGTCATTAAAAAAAAAAAAAAAACGTAGAAGATTTATACCTAAAAACTGCTGCTGCCCTATCATAAAGACTGTTCAGCGCTCATCCCAGGACATATTCACAATCTGCTCATACTGAACATCATTTCAGCACACTTAGTACTATTTGGCTTTACTCTTCTACACTTATAGTCCCAATATCCACAGAAGAGGTTTCAAGGTTTCTCCGTCAAGTCGTTTCATGGAGGTTGGGTAAAGCTGCGACAATGTCTATACCAAGAAACCTGAACTGCATTATTATTTTTCACAGTGCATGCGAAACACATGAAGGCATTTTGGTTTGGATCATTAATGCAGGTCAGAAGCAGCACTTGGTCAGTGTCTGGGTTAAGACAGTCTTGAAAAGAACATTAATACTGTAGTTGTCTATATTTTAATGCCCAAGGCTGTGTTGTTGTTTTTCTTAATGCAGTGATCAATGGAGAAGGGATGCATGCCAGGTTCATTTAGTACTTGGCAGTACACAGAGATATCAGACTGCAGTGAAAAAATATCTACATGCACCAAATAAGATATCGATACTATCCAGCTTTAGGTGGAAACATGGAACATTATTGACCCAGGTTGTTCTATTATTCATTGCATTTGCATAATTTGTTAGAGCTCCTAAGTCCTGCTCTTTATTCTTTCCCCAACAAGATTGCTATTAGGTTTGTGGTATGATCACAAAGTATTTCAGACGAATCTCAGCAATGGCATGAATTTCAATTAACCTCTTGGTCCTTTCCTCTAGATACTTAAAACTGATTAGGAATTCCATTACCATAATTTAGTTTACACATGATTACACAAGATTTCCTACTGTGATATTTCTTTTACCATATTGATATTTTATTTATTTATTTATTTATTTATGTTAAAGTCTGCTACTTTAATGAAAAATCTTCCAAATTCAATTTCTAACCTATTGTATAAAAATAAAAAGGATCAAAACAAACAAAACTGACACACTTTTTTTTTTCAGTACACCAGATCCCCATTAGACATGCTTGAGTATGAAGGCACAACGTGCTGTGCTATTTTTAACCAGGGCAGGAGGAGCTTTGCATGTCAGCATGACGTGATCTTACGTTTAGCATGCCCTACTTAAGTCAACATTTTTCATTGATGCTGCAGAGATTTAAAGAGTAACTCCATCTGCCGGTTTGCCTGATGTCAGGTCTCCGTGTTTAAACACCATCTGCGTCACTGGTCTCTGGTCACATGACGTAATCACTGGTGTGGGGCATCACCCAGAGAAAGACACTTCATAATGTTTATTTGCCAGTAACATTTATATAGAGCTGTGAAATAAATAAATAAAAAATTCTGGACAGACAAAAAGACTGAGTCCAATATATTTAAAAAAAACAAAAAACAAAAACAGGTTGCTTGACCATTTTTTATTTTACCCACAGCTGGAAGTCTTTAATCACAGGAGAAACAACACCGCAGCTCTGTGCATGACACTATTCATTTGCAAAACACCCAACTGAACTGTACTTCCATATATGGATCAAAAAAAGTCACGCACACCTACTGTACACCTGTACCAACATATGATGAGGGTTCTTCAAATTTGGTCCTCAAGGCCCACTGTCCTGCAAAGTTTAGCTCCAACGCTAATCAAACACACCTGACCAAGCTAACAAGGTCTTCAGGATTACTAGAAGATTACAGGCAGGTAAGTTTGGAGGTTGAAGTGGGGGAAAGTAAAAAGTACATTGAAAGTGAAGAATAGCGGAACTGTGAGCAATCTTGAACATTACGTTTGGACTTAAGTCTAAGGAATGTCCAAGAATGTGCAGAATGTTTATATATGTACTCGTACCATGTAATGTGCTCTAGGGATCAGTTTCTCTTCCAAGGAGCTAGGACCATCCTGAGCCGAGATATTGAGGTTTGCTGTATAACCAAAAGATGGTCATCGTGATTAAAAGAAAAAAAAAATTGATTATTATTAATAATAATAATAATAATAATAATAATAATAAAAACTGGTGGTTTTGCAAAGCCAATACACAGAGGTAATCACTCAAAAAAACAAAAACATTTCAACAGGTAAAGCAATCACTTTACTATTATTGGACCACTTGTGATGGACTTTACAAAACTTAATAAGAGAAAAACTTTGTGCTTTGTTCTCTAACACGTCTATAATATGTCTTTATTTTCAATTTGAATGTGTTTAAATGTGAGGTGACCGAGCGCTAAAACGTAGTTCAAAGTTATAAAGCTCACTGAAGTGTTAAACTGTATGTACTGTATAACCAGCTTATTTTAAACCTGACGGACGGGAAAAAGCGTTGTTGTTTTTTCCGTACTTAATTACAGTAAGCTTATTTCTTCAGGCATTAAACCCACTACTATGCAATACACGTAGACACTGATTAAAACCAATATATATATTTACATCCCACCACCTTTGAATCTGCTTCCTTACCAAGACAACATGCAGTGTCAGTCTGATGGACTTTTCACATGCCTTCACACTTGGAAATAAAGAACAGATTGCAACACTGAGGCAAAAGTAAACGTCAACAGATGTCAGAGGAGGGTCAAGTCCTGGAAATGGCAGACTGTGAGGCAGGAATGTCGCCGTCCTGCGTTATAACACCTACACTATTGAACAAGGCCTTTAACCCAAACAATGTCCAAAAGAGATGTGAAAGATAAAGACCAAGAAGCGTAATAATATCCGAAAATATCAAAGAACATGACACAAAATGGAGAGTGTTTATGATATTGGGATGCTTTAGTGGCCTTATCTCATTTATACCTGTATATGGCTACTTACTAACGTTTAAAAACGGAGACTTTGTATGTTCTGCTAACTCAACTGTCTGATTAGACCAAATCTTTGTTATCTTATTTACTTAACATTTCTGTATGCACATAATGATATTTCCACTTTATATCACTTGGTGTTATGGTTCATAGACTGTTATCTCATCATTATTTTCTATCCTTCCATTCTTCCTAAAATGTTAACCCCAACATATTTCATTACCTAAAACATTATTTCTGACTGTGGTTCCGCTTATATTCCAGTATGACTGCACAGTAGGCTATCAGGCACACTCGTTCTGAAATATGATTCTATTTACCCCAAGAAATCATGAACACCTGCCAGCAAATCAGAAATGAGTATTTTCCCATGGCCTTGGTATAATCATTTGTAAACAGGTTCCATTTTGGGGGCAATAATATTAGACATGCAGCCAGTTAAAGAGGATGAATAGAAAAGATTTGTCCTTTGAGCCTAACTTCTAAAGCACACAGTTATTTATCTCAATTAAAGTCTAATGTATTGGACAGAAGGAATTTATTTAGGAATGAGATCAAAGAGCAATATTTTTCTTATGTAACTGTTGTAGTTTCTTGTTTTGTTTTCCCTAAAGTTTTGAGTAATGACGGGAAGAGAGGCCGGCTACCTCAGAGGAATAATAAACCGCTTTCATGGCTTGTCTGCGAGTGAAAGAGTGTTATTAAGAATTATGGTCCAGCATTAGCATTTGGAAGGACAATTTTTCATGTCGGCCAAAAAAGTATCAGAAGCCTTTAGCCCAAAGTGAAATTACATGAGTTAAATGTACAGCAAATGTGTTATTTTCTTGTAGTACATTTATTAATACTTTAAAAAGATATATATTATTCATATTGAAGTCAAGCCCTGAGACCTCACTAATTGCTTGAAAACCCATTGGCCATCTTGTACAGGTGTGATATTTCCTTACTATAGAGTTCTAAAGCTGCATTTGTATTCTATACTAGTGTTAAACTTTCTGAGAAATAAAGAGAACGCATTGAGTATCTTGATTTGTGAATGTGAGCGAATTTTATTGCCAGATTAATTATTAACAGGTCTCCTCATATGACATACTGAGCTGGTAATTTATTCCCATTTTGTTACAAAGATTTATGATAGTTCATCTGGTATAAAAAACTAAAGTCAATCATAAAACACAGCATATGCACTTTTTCGTCTGGTGTCATTTCTAGATCAAATCCCCTTGCCATGTGTGAGCGGGTTAAACCTTCTGTTTTCACTCACAATATAGTATACTTATTTTAAAATGTTGTTATCTTGTAGAGCAAGATGGTCAGCAATAACATTTTACTACTGACACACCAAACAGCCAAATGTAGACAGAAAAAGGAGGGAGAAAGGTAGACACACATTCAGTGCATCCCAGAGATGGAGGGCAAGCTTGTAGAACTCCATCCATCCATCCATTGTTCACTTCACTTATCTTACACAGGGAATTCAGGGCACAAGGCGGGTGACACCCCATCACAGGGCACAATCACACACTATGGACAATTTGATAATGCCAATACCTAGTGTCTTACACATCTTGTCTATGCATTAAAGACACACGGAAGTGGGTCAGGATGTTATACGTCAAGCTACATCAGTAATGATACGTATAGCTGACATGATAGGATTCGATGACTCCCCGCCTAACTGTCAAGTATATGAGGCTGTATGGCAATAAGACCAGAAATAAGACCAAAAAACTTTTACTTGAGATGAATATATATTCATAATTCATACAATTTTTTGATGCAGTGTAGTGTTTGCCCACAGTATACAGTAACTAATCAAATGAATATCTTCTGCAAAGAACAGATGAGTCAAAATGTTCACCTTGAGAATGAAATGCTTAACAATAAAAGTCCTAATTAACAAGAGCTAAAATCGCTTTCACCTAGACTGACCTGTATCAAATACAGTCTATGGCAAAATGAATAGAACTCAAGGAACACACACAAAAAAATGAAATGTTGAACACAGTTTTTCGGGACCAGATAACCAACTAGTTTTCACCGCAAACCATCTGTCCCAAAAGATTGATAGAAAGCATCTATCAGATGCTTTTAAGGTAATTGTTCACACTATGGAATTTATCAATTTCCTCTGACCTTTTAGAAAGCTTCAGAAAGTACCAAGTTTGACATTTCAGTGGGAGTCACATTTACGTGATTAATGAGAGCTAAAGGAGTCCACTGAACACCAAATCCATTCCTACAAATTAGATTTTTGAGAGTGTCAGTAGTAAAAAATAAATAAATAAATAAATAAAAATGTGTAAGTGATGCACTTGATTACTGTGTAACAGTCATGGATCACCTGATTTGAGCTTTGTATTGTAAAGTTCATGCCTTTATCCACCTCCAGCCTGAGCATATCATATACATATACTGTATATCTCAAATCTTTAAAGGTTTCTTTAAAGCAACAACAGTAGCAGCCATCTTTAAACTGGAATATCCATCAGCACATGGTATCAGGTATAAGGTGTGGCCTACAGTCTGAAGATGGAATTTTTACATGGTCTCTATATTGTAGTTTATTAAAACTGTTTATGTACAAATCATATAAACGACGCCTGCGTAAACGGCCGTCACTTATCAAGCTTTGTGTAACTCAAGTTTTGTGTAAATGTGTTCATAGGCCAAACCAAGATAAAAATTCACAACATATTTACAAAAATAAACAAACAAAAAAACAGTGTTCTTCATATTCATAAATGCCATAAATCACCATAAATTACCAAGCACATTCACAGCTAATTTACATTTAGTGACGGCAACAAAACCTCATAAAAGGCAAAGCTCACAGACATGAAAACAACAAAATGAGTGCCTCCTCAATGCAGCTAAATCCGGTAATCTAATTCAGCCACTTCGGAGTGTCAGCTAACATAGACACACACTACCTCCTCCTCATTTTATGGGGAGCCATTTCTTTTGCGCTAATTGAGTAACTAGTCTTAATTTATGGATTGATTTCTTCAAGTCATTAATATGAAATTGTAGTTGAAATGAAATGAATAAGTGATTTAAACGTGATATAAAATCGCAGTAACTCATTGCTAGTGAAATGATTAGAAGCCGGTCAGTTGGGGTTCACGTTAGTAAGTCTCCTTACATGTAAACTTACATAAATGAAGGAGTTCTTGAAGGATACGAATGTTTTTTTTTTTCCTTAAATAACTGGATATACCTAAAATTCTTGTGAAAACTGTATATGATGATTATAATGAATTATATAAGTTCATTCATGTCTCGTTTGATAAATGATGCCTAATGCCTTCAGGAAATATGGCATGATATTTTATTTTGCATGACGCTAAAGTGGTAGCTATAAACTCCCTGTTATTTACTAGCATCACAACTTCAGCGTAAAACTAATGTCTTGGCTGGTCAAAAATCTCTTCTATTTGCTTCCATTCATTTGTCTTTTTTTCTCGTCTCCACTCTATACGATACTATATATCCATATTCATTTGATCATTCTTTACCATTTTTGCACATAATTCCACTCAAGTCTGCTGCTTATACTTACAATGTTTACACCCACTGCACTATGGTTTACACCCACATCTCATTCTTACAATGTATTCATATTTTAATAATAATAATAATAATTATATATATATATATATATATAGTCAATACAGGGACAGTCTCATGTCTATTTCAAACATCTTACTCCTGAAAATGTTGAGGAAGAGTCTCCCTTTTTTTCTCACAGGGAATTAGTCTAGAATTGCATGAAGAATATAATTCTAGCCCCGCCCATAGCCCTCAGAGTTTAAGGGGTTAATTTGTGAGGAGAATGAAGATGACACACTATTTGTGTTTCACAGGGCTACAGTGCCCAGGAGATAGGAAGAGAAGACAGGCTCCGCCCAATTAATTTTGTATTAATCCGTCCTCAAGTCCCTGGAGGTCACACTGAGAAATAAAAAAAAAAAAGAGAGAGAAAAAGGGGTTGGAGGATGGGTGAAGGGAATGCCATCGTTAAGGAGTAGAGGAGGGTAGCGCCCCCGCTGATCTGTATTCATTGGAACCCCCTATTGTAAACTGCAGTACGACACTACTACGTAGGCCATGACGCAGCAGAGTGAGAAGGGGAGGGGGAGAGTGTGTATGTTTGTGTAAAAAGAGAGGGGGGAGGGGACGTGAGAGAGAGGGGAGGCTGAGGCAGAGCACGAGCATCTCTCGCACAGGCTGTCAGAGCTCAGGAGCAGAGAGAGCGAGAGGAAGAGAAGCAGCATCATTAGGTCACCCATCTCTATAAACCCTTACTAGCAGGAAGTTGTACGGTACAGTGCTTCAGGAGGTCGATCTCCATAAACACCTGAGCAACTCTTCGTCAGTCTCCACCAAGGTTTAACCTTCATCAGCCGCAGCTATGAACTTCCTGCGCCGTCGCCTTTCTGACAGCAGCTTCATTGCCAACCTGCCCAATGGCTACATGACCGATCTGCAAAGACCTGATCCTCCTCCTCCTCCTCCACCCAGCGCCTCCTCTCAGCAGGCCTCGTCCTCTTCTCCTGGTCCTGCTACTGCCACCGCTCCTCCTCCTGCTGCTCCGTCTGTCTCTCCAGCCCCTGAGCGCCGGGCCCAGGCTGCTCCCTCCGGCTCGGGCTTCTTCAGCTCCATCACCAATGTGGTGAAGCAGACGGCAGCCTCAGCGGGACTGGTTGAGCAAAGCGCCGCTCAGTCTTCCAAGAAGTTCAAGGTGCTCCTGGTGATTGATGAGCCACAGAACGAATGGTTAGTACTCTCTGTACCGTGTCGAGTATGCAGGGTTGTCTTGGTCTCTGCTTGTGAATGACCTTTGAGAGAGCTGAAATGGGTGAAAAGCTTAGAAGGGCAAGATGACTTTAGGCTCTTATTGGGTTTTTGCATGAAATAAGGAAGAGATCTGGTGGGTCACTTGGATTTGTTTGCAAGAAAGCTCTAGTTGAGCTTATTGGATTAAAACTGACTTGATGCCTTGAGATTGGTAAAAATGGCATACTTAATGCTTTATTTATTGTTGTCCTTGATAGGGTTGAAGAAAATGAGTGGTGTGGTGGGGGGGTTCACAGCATCACTAACACCAGTCCATGTCAGTTGGATGAGTCCTTTGATACTGCGTGCTATGATATAATTGAACTATAACGTCGATATTGATAAAGGGTCACCAGTTGAACATGGTATAATAATAATGAGAAAGTCTCATTAACGCAAAAAATGTTGGCCAAGTAAGGTAATTATCCCTTGTAACAAGAGCAAAAGCATTACTCATGACTTTGTTTATCTATGATATATCTATTCGTGGTGTGCATTAGAGGAAAGCCAGTCATCTTTCTATCCAAGGAAACAGAAACGACTGTGTTTTCCTTTAGGCACTATTGATTTTTCCTTCCTGGATGATTGTGCAGAGCTTTCCTGCTTTCCAGCTTGCTCTCACGCTTTCCTAAAGTAATCTCTACGGGAGTCGTTGTTTATCTTCCATTTTTGTAACCTGAGCATGCATTTCGGATTACATTTGAATAATTATTGACCTGCCATCAACACTTTTTGATTCTTGCATTTGATGGCACTGACATGAATTGATCCTCGAAAGCATTGATGCATTGGTTTTCTTTTTAGCAGATGTTTGAAAATCTCAACAGGTGCAGCATGTTATCTGAGTAGTATTGCGAGAGATGCAGACAGAATGTAGAGACGCCAGAATAATAATTTTTTCCGGGAATAAAAAAATTTAGATTGATCACCATTAAAAAAAAATAAAAGATAAACTGATCACCATACTGACATCCCTTTTACAAGCCTTATCCTCATTAAGCCTGTGCATTTTGGATTATTGTAAACAGCAGTGTTTAAATGTTCATTTCAGAGCAACTCTGTGCAGACAAAGTTGTCTGATTAAGGCTAGATTTGCGTAGATTTACTCTGCATATAAAATGGGTCTTGGCTGGATTGTGTTGTGCGTGGATAATGCCGGCAAAAACGTTTACATAACTGCAATGTCATCTCAGAATACAAAAACGCCCTCGGTTTTGTCTGCTGCAAGGTTTCATGGGAGTAGTGCTTTTCAGAAATAAGACTACTATCTCCTACCATATTCAGGGTCGAATACAAGACAGGAAAATGTTATTTATTATTTCTATTGCTTTAATGCTCTCCGTATGGCTATCAGGAAAAACAAAACAAAATCTCAGTGGATGTTATGAGGTTTGGAGGTGAAACCTTTGCTCAAATTTTAGCCTTTACCCTTGAGAACCTTCCATGTGTTGATGTAGAGGGACGAGGCTCTAGAGGCCTGATCATGTGATTAAGTGATAAAAAAGGATGTGGTGAATCATCATGCCCAGCCTGGGGCATGCTGCATCTGTGCCGACTGTGTAGTGTGTGGGAGGATAAATGCACAAGTGTGTGTGCATGTGTGCACGTGTGTTTGTGTGTGTGTGTGTGTGTGTGTGCATGTATGAGTGGGAGCGGGGGTTGTGTTGGGTTCAATCATGAACTATTCTTTCATTTTGTGTTCATCATATATATATCAGCCTTGACGTGAATGTTGACACGTAGTCTGCTTTTATTCGCATCTCTTTCGGTGTACATAGGGAGCAGGTGCTGAGGTGGAGCCTGTCTCTCTCAACGCATCCAATATAACATAATTCAATGAAGGTTTTTTTTTATTTTTTTATTTGTATAATGCCTATACAGAATCATCAGACATATCATTTCTCAGCTTTATTTGTTTAAAGGTGAACAAATAACTTCAAACAGGTTCACTGGGTCACAGGCATTATTCATCTGCCATCCTGTCTCCCCAGATATCCATCAGTTCGGCAGCTAATACTTATCCTTAATTAATTTTGATCTCAAATGAGTGTGTGTGGAAAAAAGAAAAGGCATTACCGTCACTTCGGAATGAAACGCATGATTGATGGACAGACGTCATGCAGTTTATCAAACCCTTCAAAACCCATCAAAAGGTCAGGTATCTGGGTCGTATTCTGGATGTATTGCTGATTGATACATTTCTGCCACTGGATAATTCAGATCATTTACCGCCAGTTAATTTCATTATTTCCGACGACAACCCCAATGGGAGCGAGCTGTTTGATTTTTTTTATTTATTTTTGCTAGAAGACTGCTCTCTTTTTATGCAGGAGTGCTCTTTTAAATGGTAAACGTTTATGTCGATGGATGATTATAAGGCTTAACTTATTTTGTAGCTAACATTCATATATAACATTCACAACATACCCCCTTTATGTACAGTAGCTATTTATTTTAGGTAGTTTGCTAATATTATCAGGTTGTTGTTGTGAATTTAAATGGCCCCCTACTGGAAAGGTGTATACGCTGTTACCTTCTGTGTCTGGTATGTGCATATCTTTTAGTACATCGCATATTGGACTGAATACACAAATAAACAATGTAAATACAGAAACATAAGAAACAACTAAAGATTTCCGTCTATGTGTGGCTGTTAGTCTTGCAGGGAGGACGTCTGCCGTCGTGCTTAATTGTATTACTATACCTTTGCAGTATGTACTGTAACGTGCACTGTGCATTCATTATCCAATCAGCCAATCATGTGGCAGCAGACAAATTGTAACGTGCCATGTGTCAATGAAAAAAGTAATGCAGATACAGGTCAAGAGCTTCAGTTAACGTCCATATCAAATATCAGAATGGGGAAAATGTGATCTCATTGACTTTGACTGTGACATGGTTGTTGTTGCCAGATATGCTAGTTTGAGTATTTCAGAAATGGTTGATCTCCTGGGATTTTCATGCATAACGGTCTCGACAGTTTGGTGAGAAAAACACAAAAACATCAATTGAGCAGCAGTTCTGTTTGTGGAAATACACTGTTGATGAGAGAGTTCAGACTGGTTTGACCTGACAGGAAGGCTAGGGTGACTCAAATAAACACTCTTTGCACCCGCGGTGAGCAGAAAAGCATCTCAGAACACACACCACACTGAACCTTATGGCAGATGGGCTACAACAGCAGAAGACCACATCGGGTTCCACTCATATCAGGAATCTGAAGCTACCGTACAGTGGACTTTTACTCACTGGCAATTGAAGATTGTAAAAAGACCAGGCAAGGGTTTTTTTTTTTCCTCCAATTTTCAACTCTGTCCACTGTAGCCTCAGACTCCTGATGCACTACTGCCACCTGATTGGCTGATTGGATATTTGCAAGAAAAAAGCAAGTGTAGATGTGTTCCTAATCATTTGGGCAGTGAGTGTATTTCTGAAGCTGGAGTGACCCCCAATAAACGGACTCATCGTGAAGTCTTCATCGCTAATCGTGACTTTAAATTTTGCATTGCTTGAAATAGCCAAATCACAGTTCACACTTATAGTTTTATCTTCTTTTTTTTAAATGAATAAATCCATTCTGTACAGTATTTAACGTTTGCCCATACCACTTGTGATTTTCATGACAATTTATCAATGTGTGTGTTTGTAGAGCTTGTGTTTGAAGGCTTGCTGGATAGCTGTAAGTCAATGGCTGTTACCGAAATGACTCTGTCACCTCTGATGAACATCCTACCGTAAAAAGCTTTTAAATCACCCTGAATCGTTTACTGTTTCAACATGGAATGGAAGGTAGAAGACGCTCACTTTACCTCTAGTGCTGTTAACCTTCCATATTTCAAGTAAACCAGGCACACATGATATTAAATGAATTCCACCTAGCAGGAGGATACCTAGCTAGTCTACATTTTAGTACTGTGTTGTCCTTTGCTACTTAGTCAAGAAAGGTTCACGTCTTAACCGAGGCCAGAGGAATATCATTGGCACGCTGAACGATACAGAATTCTTAGATGTGTTATAAAAGCTTGCTGATAGATGGTTTGACTGGTATATAGATTTTTTGTTAGGCTTGCTCATGCTTCCACACTCAGCGAGGTTTAGGTGTTACAGTCAAAAACCAGTTCATGCTTCAAGGTGATCAACATAACCGAGATTCATTTATTATCTTATTATAATAATAAGAGTCCCAGGCAGTTAAACTGTCCACTGTTCTTCAGAAAAATCCTCCAGGTCCTGCACATTTTTTGCACGTTTAACTCCTTTCCAAGAGTGGCTGTATGATGTTGGGATCCATCTTTTCACACTGAGGACGACTGAAGGACTCATACACAACTATTAGAAAAGGTGCAAACATTCACTGATGCTCAAGAAGGCAACAACATCATCATCATCATCATCATCTACAGTTTCACCCGACACCATAATGAATGGTGTCCAATTTAGAAGACAACATAAGGACAGCCATCTTCTAAGCTATCATGTTTTGGTCAAAGCCAAGGTTATTTCTTCATGTTGTTTCCGGGAGTTTATCTTTATCTCTGTCTTGGGATCTAGATCTATATCCAGATTTCTATAAAGCTGTTTTGTGACAAAGTATCTTGTTAAAAGTGCTATACAAATAAAGTTGAACTGAATTCTGAAATCCCCTATGGAAAATGCCCTTGGGATTTCCAAACTGAAATATATCTAACTTGAGATTTTCTGGTAAATTATCATTAGAAATGCGTCCACTTCAGAGAAAGAAAGTGTATGTATGACTTCCAAAAGATTGTTATTGTGTTGCATGTTAAATTAAATATAATAGCCAGGAAGTTTGCATGTATCACCCGATATCACGGCCTTATCAATTTAAAACTAATGCAGTTAACCTTTTCTGTATGCAGCCCGGATATCCAATCAAGCCTTTTAGCCTTAGTGACCTTAGTGTGAGGATGCATGTCAGACTGTTGATGATTAAAAGCCCCACTCGTCTTATCTTCTAGATCTGAAGAAAATCTGGTCAGTAGGTTTAAGCTACTGTGACATTCTGTAGTATGTGTTTACAACTATAAAGCCCTTTTAGTTGCTTTAACTACATATAATTGCAGTGTAGTGAGTGATTTGTTGGGATGTGTTTGACCCTGGCAACTGTTTCGATTCAGATATCCCCTTTGGGGGCTTGGAATACCACAATCAATAGCACTTGGAATGGCTCAGACAAAGCACACTTCAAGTTTTATCTCAATTTATCTCAAAAGTACCTTATGAATAGGTACATCCTAATAGATACAGTATACAACCCCAGTTCAAAAAAAAAAAAAGAGTTGGGATACTGTGTAAAATATAAATAAAAACAGAATGCAATCATTTGCAAATCTAATAAACCCATATTTTATTCATAATAGAGCATAGAAAACATATCAAATGTTTAAACTGAGTAAATGTACCATTTTAAGAAAAAAATAAGGTCATTTTGAATTTGATGGCCGCAACACGTCTCAGAAAAGTCTGGAAAAGTAAGTGTTACTAAAAAGAAACAGCTGGAGGAATATTTAGCAACTAATTAGGTTAATTGGCAACAGGTCAGTAACATGACTGGGTATAAAACGAGTATCTTAGAGAGGCTCAGAAGTAAAGATGGGATGGAATCTGGATGGAAGCAGATGTTGCTCTAAAACCTGTATATACCTTTCAGCATTGATGGTGTCTTTCCAGATGTACAAGCTGCCCATTCCATAGGCACCAATGCACCCCATACCATCAGAGATGCAGGCTTTTGAACTCAGTGCTGACTATTTTGGAATTGTAGAAGTAATTTGTCCCTAGGTTTGTGCAGACTATAGATGCTCAAATTTAAATAAATGTAAAAAATGAAGTACGGAGGGTATCTTTGACAGAAACTCATATTTCTCTTGAATCAAATCCTCAGTGAGTTGCTAATCTGCGTTTCTGAATAGAGTCTTTTCATTCTCAAAAATCTCATTGTGCCTATGAGCCTGAAGCTAAAAACCTCCTTATTGTGTTAGCATATGTTGTTTTTATTGCCACCGCTGATTCTGTTTAGAACATTCAGAGCTGTCATGCTTCAATTTTATCAAAGGCGCGCTCACCCATCCTGTTTCACCATATGCTAATCACAAACTTCCATATCCTGTAGTTTCTTACACACAGACTTGGTAAAAAAAAAAAAAAAAAAAAAAAAAAAAAATTCCCTAACACGACTAAGTTGCCTCATTTGCTCATAATAGTCTGATTTGGCAGAATTGTTTGCAGAGAAAATTAGCTAACTTAGCTAGTTAGCTAACATAAGCATTCAAATTGCAATTACTCTTATAAACCAATGAAATAGCATTTTACAAAGATCACTGATTGAAATGTAACTTTTTATTGTCAACAAATCACACCTGTCTTGCTAATTATAATGAATGAATTAATAATTATAATTATAGTTAGGTAATTGTGCTAAAGATGCATTTACTGTAAGCTACATGAGGGTTTTCATTTTCTATAACACTAGCTTGTTTTTAGTGTTTGTTTCGGGGGGAAAAAAAAGAAAAAAGAAAAAAAGAAAAAGCCTGATCTATATCTGATCTATATCTGATTTATGAAGAGTATACTCTTGCACCTGAATATAAACTGTTTCAAGAGAACTTCTAATGAAATACCACAAAAAATAGTGTAAAAATAGTCAAGGAGTATGAAGTACATTCTGTGCCCTCAGTCTGCAGACGAAGGCCTGGATAAAGTTTGGGCTTTTGCCCATTCTAAAAACTAGTCCAGCTTTGATATTAAGAGCCTGTTTTCATGGCTTCAGGCTGAGAAACACTGCCATCATTCACTAGTAGCTTTGCCCTAAAAGTGAAAAGAAAAATATTCAAGGGTCTCTTTATTAGAGCCCTTACACAAAATAACCCCAATCATGCTCTATGACAGGCAACTTTCATAAAGAGAGGAAAATCTACACTTACAGTACTGTGCAAAGGTTTTAGGCCCCCAATTTTTTTTTGTACAAACTTTATGATAGATTTGTTATTTCATGACTACTGCATTATCGAGTCCATACAAAAGAACATTTTAGATTCCCAAACGTCAGTTTTCTAGCACAAAATTATATAGCACAGAAAAGAGGTTTGTATGATGTTATGTAAGAGACCATTTTTCCGACAAAAAACACAATGAAGGCTGCTGGGTTTTGCTGCAAAAATAAGAAGAAAGTCTCCAGAAGAACCATGTCTGGTTCTGCAAGATGCTCAATAACACTTAAGGTCACTCTCTTATAAAACCGCACTAATTGTACCAGAGACTATTAGTTGCTATATTTGCCACACCAAATATTGACTTTGTTTCATTTACTACTGTTCTTTACTGTATTTTTTCCTTAAATGTAGAAACATATAATTTCATTACATTGAAAGCATCTTGGCTCTATAGCATTTCTTTGCATGTGCCTAAAACTTTTGGATAGTACTGTATATTCCTAGCCAACATACTAGGATTAAGAACTGGAATTTAGTAATGGTCAAAAATGGGTTTTGCTGACTTTAATAATCGAAGTTGTTGTGATTGTAAAATGCAAATTTTAACCCATTCTGAGACCACTGCTTCAAATACAAGGCTTCAAACAGAATTGAAATGTTTGACACAGTGTCACTTGTTAATTACTTGATGCACAATTTTGATGACCAGACTTAGAACATTGTTTGAATGTGGCCCATATCAGATGTGGGAAAAGTCTGATCCAAGCTGTTTATACGTCTATAGCGAGATCTGATATCTGTTTCAGAAGTCAACGTTGCTTGGCAATCTAAATGCAGCCCAACCCTTTGGAATATGAATAGTGTTAATTCAAGCTGACTGCACTTACATCACTTGTGTGTTCAAGGTCATTCCACACATGATGCTATTTTGACCCTAATGCCAGATGTTGACTGAAAGGTATTAAATAAGCTGAGTTTGCGTTTTCAAGAGCGTGGAAGGAGCAGTGCTTGCATTTTGAAGCCAACATAATGAATAGGTTGGTATACTGGCAACTCAGGAAGAGAAACACATAATGCTGCTTCAACATAAATGGAACTGCCAAAGCTAATAATATAGGCATATAGCAAAATGCACGTGTTCTGGTGTTGTCTTTATAAACATGATAGACGTTAGGTCTGCAAAAAATAAAAAATAAAAAATAAAAAAAAACACACACACACACACACACACACAATACATTCATGGTAATATTATGCTGTTTGCTATTTCACACTGCAAAAATGGAACTGATTCAAAATATACAGAATTAGAGAGAATTCGAGACTTTCTGGCATTGGTTAAGTAGATTGCTATGGTAACACTACATATGCAGCCACCGTTTGTTTTGTAGCTGGAAACATTTCAGAAATGTGTGTTGAGAGAGATTCGGGCATTTCCATAGTGTTTACATAATGAATGTGAATGAAAAACATTTTGTGTAATGAAATCCGATCTACGCATTTCCTCAAAATTCACCTCTGTGTTTATTAAACAGCGCACTGGAATGTTTCACTGACTTTGTTCAACCCTCATCCTGTTTGCTTGTCTTTCCAATGGCAAATGAAATGAAACGTACTTTGGAACCTACGCCTAGTACACCAACAAAGCGAAGCGAATCAATGGATTTGAATGAGTGGGTCAGTGAAGTCACGAATGCAAATTACAATGCCTCAGAGCTGATCATTGTAGGCATTTAGGGTAGATTAAGGGATGTTGTGTGTAAAGCTGCCATAAACTGCCTGTGCAGTAAATAAAACAGTGTAGGTGTGCATCCATCAATCTTTCAGCACCCACACGCTCAACAGCTTGCTCATGGAAAGTGGATGACACATGAGCTGTCTTTCAGAACCACCCATACTCACACATATATCCTCAAATATAGACACATGCAAGGCACTATGATGTATCTTCAGTCCCAGTTCAGTCACGAATCTACTTCAGTTTGCTGGGAGACTATGTGTTGAACACTGACAATGCTACCTCATGGTTTATTGGCCCACTTTGACTATTGATTACACGGTTTTGATAGATGGGCTTTTTCTGCGCATACGGTTCAATAAGGCTTTGGAGTATATTCTCAAGCTACACAGTGGCTTTCTGGGAATTAGGCTTTATTCTCCTGCAAGACAGCCATTTTATTAAACAGCAGACATGATATACAGCCCACAGATGTTCCACTGACCGGCAGCACCATAAAAACAGCCCACCGTTCACATTCAAGAAGTGATCGTGTAGAGGACTACAAGCTGTCTCGGGGGCAGGGGGGACGGGTCTTCAGTCAGTCAGGGTGGTGAATTGTGTTTAAATTTGAAAATATTTGGCTACTCATCTAAGGGATTTGATACTAGAATACCATATTCACTTCTTCTTTTTTTGTGTGACATTTACTATTGCTTCTTTGTGTCTAATCTTTTATCTATGAAATGTATTTTTATTTACAATTTCACTTAGTTAAATGTCTGTTTTCTTGAATATTGGTTTGTCTGGTCTGTTTAGTATGTTACATGTTATACTTGTGTGCACGCACCAAGACAAATTCCTCGTTTGTGTAACATACTCGATAATGAGATTCTAATTCAGATTCTGATGACAAATAGGACCCCTGTCCGTTTAATAAGGTTGGCTTTCAGGAGAAAATCACTGTGCTCGGCAGTTTACATGAATTTTGTTGCCCAAATTTGTGGCCAAAACCAATAGGAAAGCAACTTGGGATGCATTGGGGCGGTCCTTCGTAAAGAAGCAAATCTTCATCATAGCTTCATCTGTGGCTTGGCACTATATACTATTTAGATTTTCTTAATATTATAGTCCTGTGCTCTTTTATTTCCAGAACATTCAATCTGTCAAGATTTCTGGGATAACCTTTTTAGGTAACCTTTATAAACATTGCTACAAAGTTTCTGCAACATTTTAGGACTCATAGACAAAAATATGTCCATAGGCTTAGAGTAAGAATAATATTCTAAGACTATTTTGTTCCACAGTTGAATAAACATTTACAGTCTAACCATTTTCGAACCTGTTGAATACATTACTGAACAGCTGGGTAGCAAGCAAAACTTGCTAGCAGCTAAGTAGCTACCTAGCAATCCTCCACCTCTACAAAGTTTCAGTGTACAAAGCATTGACCTGGCATTGACAGCGGTATTAGCATGAACGTTGAAGCTTTGGAAGCTGAGCGTACAGATTAGAGGCTGAGAGAGCTGGACAGACTGAAGGACTAAAACTCTGCCGCATCACTCTTTTTAGGCAGAGATAAAGCAAGGGCTAATTCCCACTGGCACCACTATCTGCAGGTACTCAACCAGCATTGTGGGTAATATAGGAAACCGTTAAGCAAAGAGAAAATACACCAACATGTCCTATGAAAGAAGTTTAAAACAAAAATGTCATTACAGAATGAATCTTGGAAGTCACTAAAGTGTTTAGTATAAAGACCTTTCGGGTGGTTTTCCTTTAAGGAATAAATCAAGAAAAGTTGGCTGCCAGAACAAGTAGTCAAAATTAGGACTCTCAAGACACCCGACTGAATACATTTGCAAGAACGAGCAATTTGGATTTCAGCTGCTCATTTGTTCCTTGGCCTGGTATGTCGTTGCATCATCATTTCCTGCACATAAGAGCTAGCACAAGGTCTAAGGTTGTTTCAGAAAATGCATCTGATTTAAAACTCTGAAAAGCACTGTTGCTCAGTGCACAACAAACAAAATTAAAACATTGATTCTCAGTCGCTGCCGGATAAATAATTTAGTTTGCACAGGAAGGGTTTGCCATCTTCACCTTCACACCTAATGTCACTGTGTAGAATCGCCTGCGGGTCAGACATCGATCCGCAAAGAAAAGCGTTGAGAAGTCAGTCTGAGGGCCAGATGAGCCACTGTTGCCATGTGAGTTGAGAATTACTGATGAGGTATATGATGCTATGACACGCATGCTCCCTGAGTCATGCTAAAAAGTCATGCTAAACAAGATCCAGAGGGAGAGGGATGGACGAGTAATGAGAAAGGGAGTGTTGTGAAGTGGAATCCTTTTTTAGCTCACTCCCTTTGGGTAGCTTGATAAATGTTGACTGTAGAATGATATCACTGCTATATAATGGGATGGTTTCCATGGATAAATGATACGACAGAGAGAAATTAAGTGACTCATAAACAATTAAGCTGGCCATTAAAAAAAATTTCACAAACAGCAAATTGCATCTTCTCTTAGGTCAAACGTCTACATTTGCTCAGCATAATGAGCATCATAATATATTTGCTTGATTATAAGTTCACTTTGCTGTAATGGCATGTTTGTACGCGTTTGACTAATGCCCATTTTGATTTCAGGAGAGGACTTGGGAGTAAATGGATGCTTCTTTCTTTGGCGCAGCTTTTAGTCACGACGCAGGCACTCCCTCTGTTCTTACTGGCAAATGCAGATTAGCTCAGCTAATGCTCCTGGTTGGTGAGCGAGGGACGCTGCATAACTAATGAGCTGCGTGTTTTTCTCTGTGGGAATCTCTGGCAATTTGATCCGTTAAGCTCATATATCTTTGATTCCTGGGCTCTGCCATTATGGGAACTCTGAGATGGGCAGCTGCTCTTTTAGCAGCCGTAGTGAAAAATAAGACCTTGGATGAGCTGAGAGAATGCAAAGCTTCATCTGTGCTGTTTCAGTGATGAATATCTTTCTCCCCAAGGGTCTTCAAGATATGTTGCTGGGTGTATGTATTTTTCTTTTACCTATTCTAACCTTGGGTGGATTTAGTGTGTGTGCTATTCCTTTTCACTGCCAGGTCTGTAATAAGTCTTCTATTAGATAATGATTGTATGCTAAGAATAGTCCCACTGATGGCCAGGAATTAAATTAGCGAACACTTATTTCTGACAAAATAACACCATCTATCTACTCTTAATTAAGAGAACGTCTTTCAGAATTATGCTTAAGACTCTCAAAATGAACAGAATGCTTATCAAAGTCAAGAAAGTTGGTTTTCTATTCAACATTCAGAGCACATTTGTAGCTCTAATGCCAGCAGCATTTAAGTACAGCTTGTGAAAAGGTTTCCAGGTAAATATATATTATTTAATAGTTTGCAGACTCATGTCTACACTTTTTAATTTTGTGTTCACCTTGAACTTTTTCCCATGCATCTCTCTCTCTCTCTCTCTCTCTCTCTCTCTCTCTCTCTCTCTCTCTCTCAGTAATGACACATCCACTAGCCCTTCACCACCATAGTACAAGATAGACATTTATTTATAGACAAATAAATAAAATAACGTAAAAATATATAGAAGAGTAAAATTAGTTAAATGGAGTAAAGGGGGAACGGGGGCTCAGTAGCTAGCACGTTTGCCTTGCACCTCCAGGGTTGGGGGTTTGATTCCCGCCCCCACCCTGTGTGTGTGTAGTTTGCATGTTTTCCCTGTGCTTTGGGGGTTTTCTCCAGGTACACCGGTTTTCTCCCCCAGTCCAAAGACATGTGTTGTAGGCTGATTGTCATCTCTAAATTGTCTGCAGTGTGTGAATGTGTGTGTGATTGTGCCCTGCAATGGGTTGACACCCTGTCTAGGTTGTCCCCCGCCTCGTGCCCCGAGTCCCCTTAGATAGGCACTGGGCTCCCCACAACCCTGTGTAGGATAAGTAGTACAGAAAATGGAAGGGTGGATATAGATGGAGTTAAATTGAAATGGGTGTGTGTGTGCGATTGTGTCCTATGATGAGTTGGCGACCCTGTCCAAGATGTCCCCTGCCTCATGCCCCGAGTCCCCTGGGATAGGCTCCAGGCTTCCTCTGACCCGGTGTAGTATAATCGATGTAGAAAATGGATGGAGTAAAATAGACCTAATTATTATGCAGATTTAACAGTGTAGCCTGTTATATACTAGATGAATATTAGGTGCTATACCCGTGTCGTTCTGTATTCCAGAGGAAACAGCATAAGGGCATTCTGTAGAATCATTTTACAGTAAAAGGCAACCTAATAAGCCTCATCAACTGTATTTTTTGCTGCAGAAATTGCCCTGCCTGTATCTAATGTGATAAGCAACAACAGCCTCTAATGTCCCTCTAGAGCCATGGGTATGCAAGTAAACAATTTAAAGGTTACATAAAATTCCCTGCTTACTGTCTGAATAAGCAACTTTCCTGACTGAGTGGCAGAAATGTTGCTGTATGCTTAACCTTTATAGATTATGTCTACAAATAAGGCTTCCTACAGACCAACATGCTTAGCACCAGTGAAGCCATTGTATCCCTATGAAGACAGCAAGGACACGTGTTTTCTTCCAACTTCTCCAAAAAGAAAACCAGAACGTTTTTTTGTTTGAGATTTAGAAGCGTGCAGAACAGGCTAATCTTATGAATGATCTATGTTTTCAACTGAGTCTTGATGACGTATCACGCCTTCAATCTTGTGGTAAAAATGATCCTCATTTGTACGGTGTGGCAACACTGTAAAAAAAAAAAAAAGCCACCTAAGCAAGTGAAGACATCTTAAATAATCATATCTGTTGCTTCCTATGATAAGATTAGCGACTTTTAATATATAATATAGTATTTATCTATAAGAAGTAGAGATAATAATCTATATAATAATCTATATCGGCCGATAAAGGTAATTTTTCACGCTATCGGCGATGGACGATAGTTTAAAAACAACAGGGCCGATTATATCCTGTCAATCAAAAGAGGGCGGGAAAACACACTGAATTCGTGCTGTGTGTAAAGATGATGTCTCTTGTGTGGAATTGGGTGAGAATGTCGACAAAATTGCAGTTTGTAAGCTCTGCACTGCATGTTAACGAATGAGTGCTTTTACACCGGGCGCTGCAGCAGTGAAGCGGGAGTTTGCATGTTTTCCATGTGCTTCGGGGGGTTTCCTCCAGTTTCCTCCCCCAGTCCAAAAACATGCGTTGTAGGCTGATTGGCATTTCCAAATTGTCCGTAGTGTGTGAATGTGTGTGTAATGGTGCCCTCCGATCCTGCGAAGGGTTGGCACCCCATCCTTGTGCCCCGAATTCCCTTGGATAAGCTTCAGTCTCCCCCACAACCCTATGTAGGATATGCGGTATGGAAAATGGATGGATGGATGGATGGATGGATGAACATCTTAGAAAATACTAGCTAAATTGAACTATATTCAAGGTTTTTCCACATGCTAAGATGTACTTTTTTGAAGTGTACCTTAGTGGTGAGTGAAGCACAAAACATAAACATGTGTTGACTAGAAGCATGGAGTCTGAACAGATGAGATTGTTTCTAGCCCTTTAGCTGCTGTCAGTTAAATAATTTACATAAATGCAGAATTGGATAATTACAACAGAAGATCTGGTGCAGAAGCCTCAATAGTTCATGTTTAGAAAATTAGTTAGTGGTAGCTTTTTAAAAATATACATAATTATCTTCTCTAAGTGGTTAAAAACTAACCATTACCGTGCTATAAGAAATGAGGATTATTTAAATAAGAATGCAAGATGTATATTCAATTAATGTTACTAAGAGTATTTCACTTGTTTCATGCTGTAGCACAGTCATTGCTGGATGATTTTGTTTGCACACGTAATGTTGGCCATTTTATTCGAATGGACCTTACTCGAAATGTATTCCTTTTGGATCCTACCCTTTATATGAGGACTTGGTATGATTTGAGTGCATCTTTTTCTATCTGTATGCAAGCTGTTCTCTAGGAACTGCCAAAGTTGTGCATATGTTAATTTAGTATTCTCTCTATGCTTCTAATTATTTAGACTGAAACCTTTTTTTCACTCTTTCACAAAGGCTACGGATAGTGGCTTTAATAGATTGTGCTCGATCGTGCCTCATGCTCGACTGAAGAGCGGCAGGGAAGAAGCTAATTAAAGAGGAGCGGGATCACACCACACTGTCGTCTATACGCAGTTAATTAAATAGTTGCAGAAAAGAAGTAGCAGAGTAGTGCTCTGCTTAGAGACGGGTGCTTGCGAGTTACACGGTTGGAAGCGCCAGCTGCAAATGTTATATTCAGGCAGATAACATGAAATAAGTGTCATTGAGAGATGGTTATAAAATGTAAAAATTCTTCTTACAGCAATAAAATTGCAGGTGCTCCCACCCTTATTTCCTATTAGAAATGAACATTGTAAAAGTGGTGACCTTTATGCATTAACTGATTGAGAGCACTAAGGATTTTAACCTACCCAGTGGATCAATATCGCAAAAACTCTCATTAGAAACATTTACATTCATTCATTTAGGAAGAATAGAACCTGTCCATACGGATGCAGTATCGCCTACTGCCTGGTTTACACTGCTTTGATGAAGCACTTATTTAAAGCCCTATTATGATCTGCACACAGCCAGTTAATGAAACTAATATGAATGAGATATTTTTTGGAACATTTCTACTTAGAACCTTTAAGAGGTAGGGACAGGGTATAACCAAAGAACCCTTAAGCTTACTGAAATAATAATACATCGGCCTACTGCCTAGGTTGTAGAAAACAAACATTTCAAATGTTCATAGCAAATTTCTACAAATGACCTTCAAATGTATCATATCTAATCAATTTAATGACTTAACACCAGTTTTGGCAACTGCTTCCTAGTGAGAATTTCATAGCACAAATCCATAAGGTTATTGGACCAGACCCAGATGGACACCAAAAACAAAAGAGCAGAAGATGTTCTGTTAGCAAGGAAATATACATTGACTAGAAATCTCTGTGCAGCTTTGCAGGCTTCAGATCTTTCTTCAGTCAAAACACTGGTATTTTTTTTTCCAAATTCATTCTAATTCAAATGAATTTATACCCTGCAGCACTGCTTTCCTGTGTGTAGTCGAAGATTAAAAAGTATTACTGTTGTAAATGACCTTAGATTGTACTGGCAGCTGAACGCACTCTTTCTAATGTGGATGAAAATGTCAGCCAAGAAGTTATGAAGCATGTACCAAAGTTCTGACATTAAAGGGCACTTCCATACTTTAATTGTCTTGCAGTTGGTGGTGACAAAACGTGATAAAAAGTTTACTTTTTTATGTTTTTTTTAAGGCTTTTTTTTAAGGGTTTTTTTTTGCTGCAAAAACTGCCAAAGACATACCCTTTACACTGTATACTTTGGTAATTTGGTAAAAAAATTTGATAGGTTAACTGGTTAGTAACTCACTCACTCACTCACACTGAATCACTCATTCACTCAATCACTCACTCACTCACTCACTCAATCACTCACTCACTCACACTGAATCACTCATTCACTCAATCACTCACTCACTCACTCACTCACTCACTCACTCACTCAATCACTCACTCACTGAATCATTCACTCACTCAATCACTCACTCACTCACTCACTCAATCACTCACTCACTCACTCAATCACTCACTCACTGAATCATTCACTCACTCAATCACTCACTCACTGAATCACTCACTCACTCACTCAATCACTCACTCATTGAATCACTCATTCACTCACTCACTCAATCACTCACTCACACTGAATCACTCATTCACTCAATCACTCACTCACTCACTCACTCACACTGAATCACTCATTCACTCAATCACTCACTCACTCACTCACACTGAATCACTCATTCACTCAATCACTCACTCACTCAATCACTCACTCACTCACTCACTCAATCACTCACTCACTGAATCACTCATTCACTCACTCACTCAATCACTCACTCACACTGAATCACTCATTCACTCAATCACTCACTCACTCACTCACACTGAATCACTCATTCACTCACTCACTCACTCACACTGAATCACTCATTCACTCAATCACTCACTCACTCACTCACTCACTGAATCACTCATTCACTCACTCACTCAATCACTCACTCACACTGAATCACTCATTCACATAATCACTCACTAACTCAATCACTCAATCAGTCATTCACACTCACTCACTCACACTCACTCACACTGAATCACTTATTCACTCACTCACTCAATCACTCACTCAATCACACTGAATCACTTATTCACTCACTCACTCAATCACTCACTCAATCACACTGAATCACTTATTCACTCAATCACTGAATCACTTACTCACTCAATCAACCACTCACTCACTCAATCACTCACTCACTCAATCACTCACTCACTCAATCACTCACTCACTCACTCAATCACTCAATCAGTCAATCAGTCACTCACACACACACTGAATCACTCATTCACTCAATCACTCACTCACTCGATCACTGAATCCCTCACTCACTCAATCACTCACTCACTCACTCAATCAATCAATCACTCACTCAATCACCCACTCAATTACTCACTCAATTACTCAATCACCCACTCACTCACTCACTCACTCAAACTGAATCACTTATTCACTCTCTCAATCACTCACTCAATCACTCACTCACTCAATCTCTCACTCAATCTCTCACTCAATCACTGAATCACTCACTCACTCAATCATCCACTCACTCACTCACTCACTCAATCACTGAATCACTCACTCACTCAATCACCCACTCACTCACTCACTCACTCAGTCAATCACTCACTCACTCACACTGAATCACTTATTCACTCAATCACTGAATCACTCACTCAATCAATCACTCACTCACTCACTCACACTGAATCACTCACTCACTCAATCACTCACTCAATCACTCAATCAATCACTTACTCACTCAATCAGTCAATCACTCACTCACTCAATCACTCACTCACTTACTCACTCACTCACACCCTGAATCACTCATTCACTCACTCACTCACTCATTCACTCACACTGAATCACTCAATCACTCACTCACTCACTCATTCACTCACACTGAATCACTCAATCACTCACTCACTCACTCAATCAGTCACTCACTCACTCAATCACTCAACCACTCACTCACTCAATCACTCACTCACTCACACTGAATCACTCATTCACTCACTCACTCACTCATTCACTCACACTGAATCACTCATTCACTCACTCACTCACTCACTCACACTGAATCACTCATTCACTCACTCACTCACTCATTCACTCACACTGAATCACTCAATCACTCACTCACTCACTCAATCAGTCACTCACTCACTCAATCACTCAACCACTCACTCACTCAATCACTCACTCACTCACACTGAATCACTCATTCACTCACTCACTCACTCATTCACTCACACTGAATCACTCATTCACTCACTCACTCACTCACTCACACTGAATCACTCATTCACTCACTCACTCACTCATTCACTCACACTGAATCACTCAATCACTCACTCACTCACTCATTCACTCACTCACTCACTCAATCAGTCACTCACTCGCTCAATCACTCAATCACTCAATCACTCACTCTCTCAACCACTCACTCACTCACACTGAATCACTCACTCACTCACTCCCTCATTCACTCAATCACTCAATCACTTTTTAGGACTGTGTCAGAAAGCAGGGCTTATATAAGTTCCATGCTTTCAAAACACATCTTTGTACTGGTCTATCAAAATAAACATTCATCTACCCAATACGAGTCAGAGATCACCAACGATCAGGTCTTGTAAATGAATGGTTTTAGAGGCCAGCAAGTTATTGCAAATTGTAGCTCAATTTTCAAGCTTTACTCATATGACCTTGAATTATATAATACCAAAGAATGCCAATATAAGAAACATTCATTCTCTGTGAACATCCCTTTGACTGACAAAAAATGACTCAGAAAGAACGAGAAGAAGAGAAATTACATCTCCAACCCTTCCCCCTTGTTCTGCTTTGAAGTGCCTAATAGGCTGCTTTAATAATTTCCTTATATTACAGTAGCATTGATTTACAAAAGCTTGGCTTTAATCCAGCTAATTCCATCCCATGCTGTTGCCGTGTTCCACAGATCCAGCAGGGGACCTGCTCTTTTTTTAAACAGGGCATGTCTGGCTCTTGCAGCGATCCAAATGAACTTTTAAATTCCTCTGTTGATTTTCATGCAAGATCATGCCCTCTGGAGTCAAGGATGCTTCACACAGTGGAGCGCTTCTGGAAACTGAATTTAGGTCACATATAACCAAGAAAGAAGAAAATGTGTTCTCCCCTTGAAAAACAAAAACTTAAAGGTCTACTTGTTGACTGGATACAATACTTATTGTATTGCATTATACTGTATTGAATTATAATTGTATTATTGTTATCTTCAAGACCTGTTGTCTTGACAGAAAAGCTTCACTTACAGAGCATAACAGAGTTCATACAGTATAAAGGGTTATTAATTTGCCTTTGCCTGACATTGCTCTGTCTTAGGTAAGATGCTGTGATATACAGTCCAGTTTCTCTCCTAACAAACTTAAACCATCTGACATTCAAGGCATGTAGCCATCTCACCATTTGGAGTCTTTAGCCAAATTTCTCTGGCTAATCAACAGGAGGCTTTGTTCCAGTCAAAGCCTGTCACTTAGTCTAAATGCCAAGCATCAAGGTTATAGCTTTATCCAGCCACTGAAGACTAAAGGGAAAAAAAACTGCAAAATGTCCAAGTCCAAACTGTGGATATTAATGCCAAGGGGACAGATGGCACCTGCTTGAATTCATTTCTCAGCGCCACAGGTGCAATACTGTAAATATGTTTACTGGTGAACTGGTTTGCAATCTGATGTGCCTCTGAGGTTTCAATGTGGTTTCATAAACCTACTCAAATGCATGTGTTTTTTATTCAGATCTGATAATTGACCTTTCTTATATGAGATTTTATGCTACAAAAAATACGCAACACATACAACACATTTACAAGCCATAGCAGTCTTCATTTATCTTTATTATCGTGTCTCACTTTGGTCGTATCCTCTGATGCTCTGTCTATAGGCCATAGAGAGTTTAATACTTATTTTCCACTTTTCTGGACACAAGCTTCAGAATCTTGAATCTTGCAATCTGATTGGCTCTCCACTTCAATGTATGCTTCCATTCTCCAGTTTTCAATGGAAAAAAACTATTGAGGCTAATTATGCTCTGACAGAATCCCACAGAAGTGATCAGGCGGTCTTCATTGCTGATCTGTTCCCATTTACTCTACTGGGTAAAGATCTAAGTCAAAACTGGTTGCTGTTTAGCTATGCATCTCTTGCTACTCCCTAACTCCTTGGTTTAACCTAACTCTATGGGTCTG
The DNA here is from genome assembly GCF_001660625.3 of Ictalurus punctatus. Taxonomy (NCBI): domain Eukaryota; kingdom Metazoa; phylum Chordata; class Actinopteri; order Siluriformes; family Ictaluridae; genus Ictalurus; species Ictalurus punctatus. Next base: position 3,628,657 of record NC_030436.2, read on the forward strand.
GTCATTGCTGTAGCGCTAGCTACAGCAATATTACTATTTAATAGTAAGATAATAATATAATCTGCTAAAATAATCAGCTAGTGGTAGTGAAATGTTAACCATTAACATTGATTTAATGGTACTCACATATTTATTTATTTTTTATGTAAATTTTTTTTAACAAAAATAAGATACTGGTCCTAACAGAAAAAGTGTTTACCCGAATGTCAGGAGATCATGAAGTCATATCTAGATGATGCCACGGCAATCTGTAACCGGGACTCTGAACTGAGATTAAAATTGGACATGCTCCCGGGGTGTGTGGGATTATATTGTTCTCTCCCCCCTGTCAATCACAGTGACACTAGCCAGTCATGAGCATCTGAATGCAGAAGAGGGCAGGTAGTGTTACATTGCCCTATGATGCAGCATGAGCAGCAGTTCAAAAAGATGCTAAAGATGGCATTACCTGTGTCTCTGAGGAAGAACGTGTTTGCGCCACCCTCCCCAGTTGGTAGTTGTGATAACGTAGAGTTAATTATTGACCACATGGATATGTTTTCTCTGTGATAATCTCCTCAAAACATCCATCCATCCGTCCATTTTCTGTACCGTTTATCCTACAAAGGGTAGGAGGGACCCTGGAGCCTATCCCAGGGAACTCGGGGCACAATGTGGAAGACACTCCTTCATGCCTAGGGCAATTTAGCATAGCAAGTCCAATTACTAGCATATTTCTGGGAGGTGAAAGGTAATCAACACAGACACGGAGAGAATACGTGAAACTCCACACAGATATAAACCCAAGCTCAGGATCGAACTAGAGACCCTGGAGCTGTAAGGCTGCAACACTACCCACTATTGTGGTTGTGCAGTTTGTTATTTTTTGTACCAGACAGAAATTAATCTCCCAAAAACCTGCAAAGACACTGAAAGTCTCGAAAATGGGATTCACTTTATGTTACACTATTTTCCTGACTCAGCCTCTGTGAGTCTAATTCAGAAACATTTGCTCATCTTCCTCTCCACGGGAGAGAAATGAGTTTCCCCTTCAGTGGTGATGGTGGGGCATGCTGTTAAATAGTAAAGTTGATTATTTTCCTGTTATTGTGAAACTGATTATTTTCCTATTACAACATGCCGCTAAATGTTTTATTCCTTGTATAACAAAGTAATCTGCAGATGAGTATTTATAATGACAAACAAGTCAGTTCCTGTCTATCACCAGCCTCACTTTTCATCTCTCTTAAAGTTACAGAAATAAGACAAAATATGACAGCTTGTCATGTTACTGACAAACCAGAAATTCCTTGACTGTTACAAAGCTCTCACACTGGAGACTCCTTCCATAAAATTTCAATATGAAAGGATAGAAAAATACCATATCACCATATCAGTGGGTATACATTTTTATATAGACATAATAGCATCATAATCTGTATATTATTAGGCTTAAATACAGTATATCTTGATCAAATATATTTTATGTATTTTTGAGTCTGCATTTACATGTAAGAGTCTCTTACAGTCTGCATTTAAAACATATTTAATTTTGAAGCAACATGTTAGCATTCTCCACCATCATTATCAAAACGCCACCAGGGGGGATGTTTTTGGAATGGTGAATGGTGTTCATCCATTAATGTATAATTAAACAGAATCTATGCAAAGGCACACTGAAGCTCAGCTTTGGGAGGCCTTTCTAAGAAACTTAATGTTGACTTTTCTTATATTTGTAGCTTCACTTACACTCAATTTATATTGTTTGTCATTGTTTTCACCCACTAATTCGCCAAATCTCCACTGCCACATGACAGTGCTAGGGCTAGCACATGCTTCCTCTAAGACACTTAGTGATGCCATAGGGGATCTGAACATGCCTAGAGTAGAGCACTAATTGCCCTATTCCAGAGATCCCTGGCGATTCTATTGTCTTTGTATTTCCAGTTGAAGGGCTGTGCTATTGTCAGGTTTTGAACACATCGGTTTAAAATATGAACCTATTTAAAACAGGAGATAAGAAAACCGATGCTAGTCCAACAGTACAATTAAACCTCAACCGCAAATGAGCCCGACTTGAAGTTGGGTAAATTTACTGCATTCGTTTGAAACCTGCAAAGAAACCAAATGACGTTAGATTTCTTATGGTTCTTCTTCAGATTGAAGATTTATTGTGATATGTTGCTGAGAGGCTGAAGATCTGGTAGTAATGGCTGATGTGTTGAGTGTGAGTACACACTGTGTTGTGTGACTCAGTTTCTAGGGAAAGAATGGGAGGTGTTAGAGATAAATATAGTGTTGTTTTTGTATCCTTAGAAATACATTCACAATGCATACCATGTTTGTCTCTGCAGAATGTTAAGCGCAGGGCTTTCTGTGCTTGGATAGCATCAAATCACTGATGTAGCGTTATTTTATATACCAGATAACAAAAAATGCTCTTGTGTTTTCAAAGAGCAAAAACACATAATGAAATGATGCCCTACAAAACCCCCCACTGTTTCCATTTTCCCTCTATTCATCTCGGAGAATTGAGATAAGTCTCTGTCTCCGGTGGCAAAACAATTGCACAGCGATTGATGTCCTCCACCTAGCTGCAGAACGCTTAAGCCTGGTTTCATTTTGTTTTTTAAAAAAAAATGGATTAGGAATGATCTGTACCCCTTGTGACTTATTTCCACAGACTGCAGGATCATTTCCTTCCATTTTCCTTCCCTTACAGTATATTCAGTCCAGTACAGAACGGAGCAGAGATAACTACTCTAGTCCCAATGTGCTCGTGATGTGGTGAGCGGTGATCCAGCATGCATCAGGTGCTCCAGAGACAACTTAACACATAATAGTACTGGGGTGGATTTTTCTACTCTTTCCTGCAGTAGAAGCTGTCTGACAGGTGTCAAAACCACAAAAACAGCATATCCATGGTATGAAAATCAAGATTTATGAATTCCTGACAAGTCATTCTGCAGAATAATACAGAATAAGTATATTAGTATTTATTAGTATGCTAAGTATTTACCATTATATATATATCCCTTCCTTCTGGCCGTAGGTACAGACTACCCATGTGCAGAAAGGCCAGCTATGGTAGGAGTTTTGTTCCTATGGCTATACGAGCGTTAAACACATAGGTACTCAGCCATTGTGATGCCAGATGCATTTGTTGTATGATGATCCTGATGTTTTTCTCCTTCTCCCCTCTATGCCTGTGATTGTTTATGATGGTTTATATGTATGATGTTGTTGTGTTCTTGTACGCACCCACTGTGGGAACAAATTTCCTCTTTGAGGACCAATAAATTATCTATCTATCTATATTAGCACCATTGTAAGAGCAAGTGATGTTACTATAACCTCCGCTGGAGCACTATGTCTAAAACTAAACCATTTTATTCCAGAGAATGGACAGGAATTTATGAGGCTTTCAAAAAAAAATGCTCATCACTTTGTAAAAGCACGGTTTCTCAACCATTAAGAAACACTATAGGTCAAGTGGTAATGTTGTGACCTTTCAGAGACAGAAACGTCCATTTTGGCTTGCTGTGCAAGTGATACATGTGCTATGAGGTCAAACAGAGCAATTTCTGCCTTCGAATGCCATCAAATAAGGACAAATTAACTATTTTATTTCTAGTTCTTGGCTTGCTATGGACTTTGGGTACATTTTGACATAGATTGAATTTTCAGGATAGTACAGTATATAAAAACACTAGCTGATAGTAGAGTCATCATATCAATTGTATTCAATTCATTCATATGGTGGATTCTTTTATCCACACAATTTGCAAACAAGGCAGGATCCATGAGCGTCGAAGACTTACATTTCGTAGAATTGACCAAATGCAAGTGAAGGATAGTTGTAGAAACTATAGAGTATCACTGAGAGACCCTGTGTTATAAATACTAGTCTCAGGCAGGCAAAAGTTTGTTATTTGCCGACAATTACCACTGCATGTTTGAACTGATGCTCCTATATGGCCAGTACTGATAAACTGTATGGTCAAAATGTTCTAAACAAAAATGGGTGCATTGTTCTTTTTTGTTGATTTTGTGTGTTAGAATATGTATAGTATTGAATGTTCTTTGATGTTCTCAATTTCAGTCCTGCAGGGTCAGAATCCAGCATAGACTTTATATATATATATATATATATATATATATATATATATATATATATATATATATATATATATATATATACTTACTAAGCCAAGGCCAAGTAGCAGGCTGAAACATGTCTGTGAGCAGACAGATAAATCACCAAACTGTGCTGGACTCCGACCTTCCAGGACATGAATTCTTGACCCCATCAGTGAAGCAGATCCTGTGATAAACAATGACTCTAAAAAGAACTATATTTTATATAAATCTGAACGCTCAAAGACATTCAACCTGTAGTGTAACAGCATTGTACTGTAAATATACAATACGTAGATGCTCTGCATCCTTCCAAAAAGCTCAAAGCTATTACATGGATCACTCTACAAGCCACTGCTGCACTTTGGATATGCTTAGATTTCTTATGGTTCTTCTCCATGGGCTATCAGGTTGCAGATTTATTGTGATATGTTTCTGAGAGGCTGAAGATCTGGTAGTAATGGCTGATGTGTTGAGTGTGAGTACACACTGTGCTCTGTGACTCAGTTTCTAGGGAAAGAATGGGAGGTGTTAGCGATACACATAGTGTTGTTTTTGCATCCTTAGAAATACATTCACAATGCATACCATGTTTGTCTCTTCAGAATGTTAAGAGCAGGGCTTTCTGTGCTTGGATAGCATCAAATCACTGATGCAGCGTTATTTTATATACCAGATAACCAAAAACGCTCTTATTTTTTTCCAAGAGCAAAAATAAATAATGAAATACTGTCCTAAAAAAACCCCACTGGTTCCATTTTCCCTCTATTCATCTCGGAGAACTGAGATGAGTCTCTGTCTCCAGTGGCAAAACAATGAGAATGCAGAATGCATTTATCATTTCCTCCACCTAGCTGCAGAACACTGGTTTCACTTTGTTTTAAAAAGAGGGATTAGGAATGATCTGTACCCCTTGTGACTTATTTCCACAGACTGCAGGATCATTTCCTTCCATTTTCCTTCCATTATATTCAGTCCAGTACAGAACTGAGCAGATGGCATTTAAACTCCATTAGTACTCTAGTCACGATGTGCTCGTGATGTGGTGAGCGGTGATCCAGCATGCATCAGGTGCTCCAGAGACAACTTAACACATAATAGTACTGGGGTGGATTTTTCTACTCTTTCCTGCAGTAGAAGCTGTCTGACAGGTGTCAAAACCACAAAAACAGCATATCCATGGTATGAAAATCAAGATTTCAGAATTCCTGACCAGTCATTCCGCAGAATAATACAGAATATATTATAATGCTAAGTACTTACCATTATGTTAGCACCAGTGTAAGAGCAAGTGATGTTACTATAACCTTCACTGGAGCAGCATGTCTAAAACTACCAAGACACTAAGAAAGGTAAATATTACAATTAGTCAAATGGAAAAATGATGTCTATATTAAAAATCACATGCACTACAGTACTTCCTCAAGGAGACCTCATGTTTCACCTGGCATTTAATTGGACAAAAATACCATTGCGAAAGTAAAAAGGCTGTCAAACGTAGGATTCCATTATACACAGGAACCCCACCTTTCTACTCACATGTCTCGTGTAGTGCTTTGAAGCTTGTTTGTTGTAGCTGAAAATCATACACGACTTAGAAATTTTAAAAAAAGAAGCAAGGTGTCTTCAAACTTTTGACAGAATGTGCATCAGGGGCAGATATTTGATCTTACATGATAGAATAAAGGATTACATTGTCTTGGCTCTGTGAGAGTCTTGCTGGAGCCATGACAGGAGAGACATTGATTTGTTCTTGTCTTGTTCCGAGAATGATTCAGAACTAATTAAACTGCCCTTGAGCAGTTTTGTGCAGGCACGCAGCTCTGTCAACCCGAAAAGAGCTTGTCTCAAGGGTTGTATCAAAATGGAAAACATTCGCAAAATGAATGTGGGTGTTGGCGAGATATATTTAAAAATGGCATGTCAATACTGACCAAAAAGGCATTGTGCTATTTTAAAATATATTAAATATAAATATGTTTGCTTCATTTCCTCAGTATGTAAAGAGCCACATCGGAACTTTTAAAGAGATGCTTTAGAAACTTTATCGCATTCTCCTGATAGATTTATGCCAAGTATGACAAGCATGCCAGGGCTTTGGCAAATTCCAACATTTCCTACATTGCTAATCATTCCCTATAATTCATTTTACCAACATACATGCTGCAATTTCATTGGACAACCCCTTTAATCAGTTTGGAGTCTCTCTACATTTTTGCAGTGGCTACACCGGAAAGCACAACTCATTGAATGCACTTGTAAATTTCCACTTGTACTAGCAATTACCCAATCAAGCAATCATAAGCAATTAGTACCAACGTGATGCATAAAATTATGCAGATACAGGTAAAGGGCTTCAGTAAACGTTAACATCAGACATCAGAATAGGGGAAAATGTGATCTCAGTAACTTCGACTGTGGCATGATTGTTTGTGCCAGACCGGCTAGCTGTTGAGTGTTTTCAGAAACTAGTGCTCTCCTGGGATTTTTCACACAACTGCTTCTAGAGTTTACACAGAATAGCACAAAAAACAAAAAAGATCTGGCGAGCGACGGTTTTGGGGGCGGAAACGCCTTCTTGATGAGACAGGTCAGAGGAGAATGGCCAAACTGGTTCAAGCTGACAGGAAGGCTACGATAACACAAATAACCATGCTTTACAGCTGTGGTGAGCAGAAAAGCTTCTCAGAAAGCAAAATACATCAGTCCTTTCAGTGAATGGGCTATAGCAGAAGACCATATCAGGTTTCACTCTTGACAGCCGAAAACAGGAGTCTGAGGCTACAGAGGATAATTTGGACAGTTGAAAATTGGGAAAACGTCACTGAGTTGGATTTTGCAATCTATCTAGCTTTGGTGAGTCTTTGCCCAATATATGTCAGCGAGCGTATAAGTGAATTAAGAAAAATCAGACTTATTGAATCAATGTAGCAAGCAAAGTATATTAAATTTGGGGGGGTGCAGGCTGGAGCTTGATCGGTTGAATCTATAATTGGATACATGTAGCACAACATTTTTCCCTTAGAATTGCTAGCACTGTCTCTGAGTCTTTTATCTATAGACATAACCGGTTTGCCCTCCACCTGCCTTTATTAAATAACTTAATCATAGACCCATAAGGACCTGAGAAAGCCCACAAATACGTTTATAAGAAACAAAGTTTTTAAAAAAAAAAATTCTCAATTCTAATGTTCCAGAAGATTTAATTAACTTTCTATAATAGCATGGCTCTGATAGTAGGCCTAATTACAAGATTCTGATTAATGCACTCATTGTAATATGCTATAGTTTCTATAGCAACAACTTACACAGGGACTTGCAGGCTGCATGCTCCACATTAATGGGATTTTAAAAAACGCGTGTAATTATTGATATGGTGAACGTTTCTGTGAGGAGACATTTATTTAGCTTGTTTGGAAAGAGTCTTCAGTGTCCGCACGTTGTAATAATCAGAAGTAAAGCTATACGTTGTCAGATCTCAGGATGGAAAGCTTTGTGGTTTCATAGTAACATGGTAACAAGCTGCATTGTTTGTTTTATTAACTTCAAGAGAGAGAACAATTGGTGGTGAGGTAGGTACGTTATAGTTTATAGCTATAATGTAAGTGATAACAGGAACTAACTTGCTTGAGTTTAATTCCAGAACATTAAACTTAATTATAAAGTAATAAAAAGTATAAATATATACTTTAATTAATTGGAAAACATGGCAAATTCAGAACATTAAAGTCCATAAATGAAGTTATGTGTAATTAAGTGGAATGACACGCTAACTGAAATGTATTTAATACTTAGTGGAGAAGCCTTTGTGTGTAATGACGCTTCAAGACACTTCCTGTATGAAGAAATTAATGAGTCGCAGTATTCAGGTGTGATTTTGGTCCGTTCTTCTAAACATATTGTCTTTAAATCTTGTTCAGTTGGATTCGAGTCAGGTGATTGGCTGGGTCATTCTAAAACCTTGATTTTTTTTCTCTGAAACCAATTGAGAGTTTCTTTTACTGTATGTTTTTGATCGTTGTCCTGCTGGAAGTCCACCCACGTCTCATCTTCATCATCCTGGTGGATGCAGCAGATTCTTCTGAAGAATCTTCAGGTAAAGGGCTCCATTCATCGTTCCTTCAATTATATGCAGTCTGTTGGTGTAGTGTTTTTAGGGTGATGTGCAGTGCCATTTCTTCTCCAAACATGGTGTGTAGTATCACAGCCAAAAAGTTACATTTTGCTCTCGTCTGACCAGACTACACTCTCCCAGTATCTCATAGGCTTGTCCAAATGAGTTGTAGCAAATTTTAAACGAGCTTCGACATGCCTTTTCTTTAGTAATGGAGTTTTGCGGGTGAGCGTGAGGGGTGGAGTGCATTGCCTATTGTTCTCTCTGTGACGATGGCACCTGCTGCCTCCAAGTGTTTCTGGAGCTCTTTCTGAGTGGTCCTTGGCTCTTGAGCTAGAAAGTCTTGGTCAGAAATCTTGCGAGGAGCTCCTGTGCGTGGCCGGTTGATGACGGAGTGATGTTGCTTCCACTTGTGGATAATGGACCCAGTGGTGCTTACTGGAAGATTCAGAAGTGTTGAAATACGTCTGTATCCGATTCCATCAATATGTTTCGCAACAATAATGTTGTGAAGGTCTTGGGAGAGCTCTTTGCTTTTACCCATCATGAGATGTTTCTTGTGTGACATCTTAGTAACGAAAAGCCTTTTTATAGACCATCAATTTACTAACCCAGCTGATATTCATTTGCACATATAGGGGGTATAATTACTTACCGATTTCAGCTGCTTCCTTGCCTTACCTTGCCTTGGAGAACTGCTTTTCCTTAGCGTGTTCAATACTTTTCCCCGTGTCATTCCACTTTGTTACATAACTTTATTCATGGACTTTAATGTTGTGAATTCTTTATATTTCCAGATTTCTTGAGTTAATACTGATGTCTGGTGAAAATTTCATGTGAATAGTCTCATTGCAAATATATTTACCTTAAAAAATGTTGACCCGCTCAATACTTATCTCCCCCACTGTATATATGGACCATGCTGTCAAGCAAATACAAGCAAGCACATCAAGCACGTACATTGAAAATATCCTCAATTACTTTCCTTTGCACTTTTACCATTGTCTCCTTGGCAGAGTGAATAAATGTCCTCATTTTTAGTGTACATTAACATGTTCAGGCTGAGATCAGAGAGGCTTGGACAGCTCTGAATACTCCCACAGCACAGAGTTTGATTAGTGCTGTCCAACAACACAGCATGATATTGGACTTGCTTCATCAGTTTGTGTGTCGGGGCGGTTAAGAAGTGTGTGTCAGTGTGTGCATGTTGTAGAAAGTTAGTGAGCAGTAAGTGAGATTGATTGAGTCTAATGGGAAGTCAGTATATATTAGAGTAGTGTGGTGTGGGATAGGTGTCTGCATGTGGGTGGTGTTTTTGTCTCTAACTGTGAAGTCTTTGTGAGACTGCATTATGAAAAGCACACGGACAGATTGTGTGTGTGTGTGTGTGTGTGTGTGTGTGTGTGTGTGTGTGTGTGTGTGTGTGCATGTGCGTGTGTGTGTGCGCGCGTGTATGTATTCCGCATAGACTACCTACAGCATCCTCCTTAACACCTGTCTGTGTCCTAATTAGCCAGATGTGTGGGTTATATCATGCCCCACTGGCCTCATATAGCATCTTTAATTTATATTAAGCAATTTATCTCTGTACAACACAAATACAAAAAGGTAGCAACAAATTACATTTAAATTAAGAGTCTGTATCTCAGTACATGACAAATGATCCAACCTATGAAAGGCACCATTACCACAAACAAGTCAATGCAGTCCAATTCAGAGATGCAAGAAGAAAGTAAAACAAATAGTTAAATCTAAATTAAAAGCTAAAAGACTGCAATTACTTCTACCTGTGTTAGTTCATTTAAGTGAGCTTTCATAATACTTAATAAGTGTACCTTTAACAAATGCTTTCTTCAACAATGGATTTTGAATTCAAAATCACGTTTTTTGAACTTCTGTACAATTTTATCTATTAAGTCTATTAATCGTACAAAAGTAATTCAGTATGTGCTTAATAGATTTAGATGAAATTGTGCAGAACATAAAGTAAATAAAAGGAAAGATAAAAAAGGAGTAAGTTAATGATTTAAAAAGTGTGTAAAGCCAGCAGAACTGAGTGATTTATTTAATGATACAAACAGAAATTTAAAGTTGGCTGAAGAGAGCAATTTATTTTTACTTGTGCATATGAGCAATTATTTACCTGAGCGTTTCTTTAGAACAGGGCGACATGGTGGCACAGTGGGTAGAATTACCACCTCAAAGCTCCATATTGAGCTGAGCCGTGTTCTGTATGCACTTCCTGTGTCTGCAAGGGTTTCCTCCGGGTTCTCCAGTTTCCTCCCGCCTCTCAAAAATATTCTGGTGACCTGGCGATGTTAAATTGCTTTAAATTAAATAGCGTGTCCTTTCCAGGGTGGATTCCTGCCTCACTCCCAGTGCTCCCAGGTTCTGTATGTGTGACCCTGACCTTGAGAAAGCTGTTAATGAAAATGCCTGAATGAATGAATTTCTTCAGAACTACTCTACCACACTCTGCATTTAAATAACCTGCTTTCTGGCTGATGCATCTACAATTTTTCTCTTTCTGGGACAAAATAGGCTCCGGAAAAAAAGGTCACATTGATTTATTTCCATTTTGTAAAAACTTTTATTAGTTTGTTAAATGAGTCACAGATACTTCATGCTTGTGTAGCCAAGAACATAATCAGCTTAATGAATTGACTGGCAGAACATTTTAAGTTTTGGCACTGGGCACTGAACAACTTTCTACAAGTTTTCTACACCATGTAACTCCACCGCACACATTAAACAAAGTTCTCAACTTAAGCACAAAATGAGCTTTCAACACTATTGATTTAAGATTGGATGCAAATTTGAAGCATCTCCATAAAGATTGGTTCAAATCCAAACGTAATTCAGAATACTGGCAAACAAAGTTATTCCAGGACATCAATATGTACATACACCATACAGTATGGCCAAATATATGTGAACACCTGACCCATACGTGGGCCCCAAACAGTTGCCACCACTGTTGATAGCACATAATTGCATAGAATGTCTTTGTATACTACAGCATTAAAATTTCCCTCCACTGGAACTAAGAGGCCCAAACCTGTTCCAGCATGACAATGCCCCTATGCATAAAGCAAGGTTTAAAATGACACGATTGGACTGGAAGAACTTGAGTGGCCTGCTTAGAGCCCTTCCCTCAACCCCACTTATCACTTTTGGAATGAATTGGAAAGCTGACAGCACCACAGGCCACTTCGCCCAACATTATCGTTCGACTTCAAAAATACTCTTGTGGCAGAATGGACAAATCTCACAGCCCAGCTCCAAAATCTAGTGGAAAGCCTTCCCAGAAGAGTGGAGGTTATTCCAGCCAAGAGGGACTAAATCTGGAATGTGGTGTTCAACAAGCACATATAGGTATGATGGTCAAGTGTCCACAAACTTTTGGCACTGTAGTATATATCATCACCAGAAACACTGAGTGTCTGTGACCGTCATTCATATTTTGTTTGCCTACAGTGCCTTGCATAAGTATCTCACCCAACCCCTTGAACATTTCCATATTTTGTAGTGTTACAACCTGGAACTGGAACATAACTGGGATTATGGCATGAATGTACACAAAATAGGCCATAATATTGAAGTGGAACAAAAATTAATATAGTTTTATAAATAGAAATCATAAAAAGTGCCCAGAATGTGTTTGTCCTGTGTTCTCCTGTCTGAACTGTGGATCTCTCCAGCTCCTTCAGAATTACCCTTGGCCTCTTGCTTGCTTCTAAGACTAATGCTCAGTCAGCAACTTTTATTGGATGGCTTCCTCTAGGTATATTCTTTCCATTTTTAATAATAGGTAGTCTGAAGGGTGCTCTATGGGATGCACAAAGTTTGGGATATCTTTTATAACCAAATCCTGAGTGATAATGTTCCAGACCGTTGTCCTAGACTTGTTTTGATAGCTCCCTGGTCTTCATGATGCTGTTTGTTTAGGTATGTTCTCTAACAAAACTGTGGAGCCTTCAATATTACGGGCTATTTTGTTTAGATTCATGACATATAATCCCGGTGAACTTGACATACTGTACAATCCCCTATAAGTCCAGTTCAGTTCCAGGCTGTAACACTGCAAACTGTGGAAAAGCTCAAGAGGCGGTAAATACTTATACAAGGCACTGTAGCACATACCTACTGTGAGCAAATGTGCAAATATTTATGTCTCATTTATGTCTGATATTTTGCCTCAAACAGGCCTGGTTTCTATATAGCACATTGATTATTTGTCATCTCTAAAGCAACCTGACATTAATCTGCTCCAGGTTTGCACCGAAATCAAATAAATCCAATTATAAATTATGATGTGGATTCAACAAAATAACAACACTTTACTACCAAGCGTTCATTCCTGTTTTTCAATTATCTTTTTTTATTTATTGATATTTTATTGTCCTGATTTATGCAGAGATAAAACCTTGCTGTGTATCTGGGTCATCTTAAAAACACACACACACACACACACTTGGCTCAAAATGTCCCTACAAGGTCAAAACTGGCAGATGTTAAAATGAGCAAAGAAAAATCGCCTATAATGTTCTAAAGTCAATCTAAAGTGCACGGAGTCTAATTCAACAGGGTTTTCACTCAGAAAAAAATGAATAAAATAGGTGTTAGTTGCATGGTGGATGTCCGATGTTTTTGGTGCTGGTTAATTATATTTCTATGCTTTATATGACAGTAAACGATGAATCGATTCCCAATATATGAATGTGTTTGCAGGATATTACGTATGTCTAGGTTCAAAGCTGAATGGTTTGAATTTATTCTATTTCTCTTTTCCTTCAGGGCAAAACTGTTCCGTGGGAAAAAGGTCCAAGGAGAATATGATATCCGAGTGGAACAGGTAAAATCATTTATTACTATCACTGATGGCCAGGACGAAACAATTAAGCAAGACATTGCTCATTATCAGACTTCTTATTGGACATTTCAGCGCAGGTCTCGAATGAATCTGTCAGTATTGGGAACATTTTTTCCCCCCTTAATGGTACATAACGCTGTGAAACACAAGTTGAACTGTGTTGAAGCAGGTTAACAAATGTCATGGACATTTCCAGGAAATGGGCAGCATGTGGCAAATCTCATTATGCCGTGGACCCATCAGTGATGTGTGATTTGTTCTGCAGAAGCTCATGCGTCTAAGACCACATTGAAAGCATGCTGTCTTGTAAAGACGATGACTCATGAGTTTAAGTATGTCTGAGTGTGCATTAGCTTAGACGCTGACTCTTGCTGATGTCCTAATATAAGAACCTTGCTGCTTTAAAATAGAAGCATTAACATCAGCGTGGTGGTTAAAAGGTGTATATTTAGGTCACTAAAAGAGTAGTTTTAGTCAAATCAATGTTAAATTGTGTCTGTTATCTTGTTATTTAATCCAAATGGGCAGTTCATGGCCCAAAGTTACATCAATATTTATACCTGGAAACTGGCACATATTCACAGAATAGCTACATGCTGGCTTAAGTTGATTTTCTGGGTGCCCCATACAGATTATGCCAATCACCTACATGTAGTTCAAGACTTTGAGATCGGGAATTCAAGGCAGAGATTTCCAATAACCAATATCCAATTCTTTTTCAATAGCCTGTATACCACTGAAGAACGAAATATAGGGTTTTTTTTCCCTCCTTTGCTGTCAAATGTAATACAGTGTAACAAAGACTAGACAGTTTAAACATTTCATCTAATCTAGGAGTCGAGTATGTTGCCAATATATTGCTACACAACTAGTCCTTACTGTGAATTGCCAAATTAAGAAATGCAAATTTGATTTAACAATATGGCTTCCCAACCTCTTTATTTGGCAGCTTATACAGTACATAGCACTTGATCTAGTACATCTTATTAATCGCACAGGTAGATGTTGACCTGCTATGGTGTTACTGCCTGTCGCACCTCCTCCGTTGTCCATAGAATTGCTCCGCTAGTCCTTGAGCCTTTGCCAACATGGCTAACGCAACCAAAGCCATACAGGCCTCCCCAGTGGCTGAGGCTATAGTGAGTCCCACTGGCACCATTAATGCATGCTCAGTACTACTGGTTCCATATGGTTTCCTCCTGCTACACCTAATACCCATTTGCCTAACACACATCCAAAACATCTTATTATTTAGCATTTTATTTTATTACAGTTACTCCTGCACAGCTATTTGAACAGCACTTAAGTCTGTACTTATGTAAGGTACTGTATAACTGCATTCAGTGTGCAACGCGACTCTGAATATGGTCCAAGCTGTTTAAAACACCAGTTGTACACAATACCGCACCATCTGGAAACACAGTGTGAGAAGTAAATCATAATGAACATACTTTTGTGATATTATTCTCTTGGGGTGTGGTCTGATTTATGATTACCTGCTCCGAATGGAAGCAAAATCACATGACTACTTCGTTATTAATGGAGATTGAATCAAGCGTTTTTAATCTGTGAATATACCACTGCTAGGAAAAAATGTGAACTGTCTAAACTGCCACCCGTCACCCCCATTGATTGAGCATTTACCACCCGACTTATCACCGCAGACACACAACATAAGTATCTCAAACTACAGGCAAGAGATGATGAAGAGACTGTGAATCGGGTCTTATCGAAAATTATACGTCTGCAACTGCACTGTTTCTCACTGTAGCACGGAAAATAGGGATTAACAAGAGACGCTGCACTGATTACATGGGGGGAAAACAGTCAGGGTGATACACAGAATGGCTTTGAAATGGTTATGTAATTCTTTCACAAGCTATAATTAAAATGACTAATCTACAGTCACAATGTTTTGCAACTTTGACAGGAAAAACTGATATAACGTGTGGTTGGTGAAATTACACGTTGGGGTAATGACTAATGACCTAGTAATGGTTTTTCAATATAGCTACTGTTTAAAAAATTGGTCTGAGTAGAAAGTACTGTAAGAGAGATTATCTGTTATTATTTTTGAGGGATTTTTTTTTTTTTTTTTTTTGGACATAGCAAAACAGAACATCTTTTTGAATATGGGCTGAATAATTTATGAATTGAATGATTTGGTTTATACAGTAAAGGAGGAGACAGCGGAAGCATTTGGTTTCCCCTCTGGTAGCCCCAGTACAGACTGCAGCTGTAACAGCTTAAACTGCATGCCTTCATCCTAATTATTTACACCAGGCTGCCTCAATAGTATGAATGTAATCCAAATAGCCGCCGAGGCTTTTTACTTGAAAGACATCTTGTTCCATAACGTGATTTATAGCATTACCTGGAAACGCAGGTTTGTCCTTTTAGCTTGAAATATATAAAATTATTATTATTTCTGGATAACATATATATATATTTACCTGCCCATGTATGCATGATGACACCAAAAGTCAGATGTTTTAAAGTTGTTGCATTCTGTAACATACAGAAGAAGAAGAATCTTGGCTTTTAAGGGAAGAAAACCAGGCATAACAATAAAAATGTTTCGGAATTCAGTTGTCTAACATTCCATACTGTATGTTTCCCCCAACATGAGTTCTGTTGTCTCAATTGCCTGAGAAGTTTATTGCTAACTGAAAAAGTGGTACATTGGGCTTCAGAACTGTGTTCTCATAACCTTGGTTGAAGTCAGAATTATAAAAAATTTCTCATTTCTTCTCTAATGGGAGTACATCAGCAGGACATTATCACCTATTTTGTGTTGATTTACATAACATTAAGTAAATGAACCATCCAGTAAATATGTTTAGGAAGTATTTCATTTTGAGACTAATGATCCTGCACACTTCTATGGCCTGATTCATCCTGATACGTAGCGCGTCTACACTTGTGGATACCCTTAGGCGATGTCTCGATCAGCTCCCTAGCTTCGTAGGTCATGCATCAGTATGTCATGTGCACAAGTTTGGGCACTGGTAAAAACCCTGGCTCACTACACATTGATAACTCAATATCTGGCAGCACGATTACGTCCTCGTAGGATTTTATACGTCATAAAAACTTGTCAGCTTATTCATACGCATTTCTGTCCTGGTAAATCAAGCAGGATCGTACACAAGCTAGTGGATTTTTAAAAGAAAAAAAATCATTAAACACTAGACTCAAACAAACTGTGTATAGAGCGCCAAATAAAGTAATCATTTGGGAGCTACATGAGCGATAACAAGCTACTGATATTTGTAGCCAGAAGTTGGCTGAGAGTTCATCCACCATTTTTTTTTCGAGTTGAGAGGCTTCAGAGAACATAGTTGGTCGCTGGTTTTTGCGACGCAATGTGGGATTTTTTTAGAAAGTGAACGTTCCAGTGCACTGGAAGGATTTTGCGATTGACACAGCCATTAAAATGGCTGACTCCCTGCCCGATCAGTGCCCTGACAACTGAACTAGGGAGCTGCTTGAGACATACCCTTGATGTTTGCACTTCAGAAAAGCAGCTAACACCCAAGTAGTAGATAATCTCACATGCATACTATAAACCTGTACCTAAGAACTGCTGCTTTAATCATATCCATGATGCTCTACTGAACATCCACTCAAAGCACTTGTTACTGTCTGACTTTATTGTATATGTAGCCGGTCCATTCTGCCTAGCCCGGCTACACTGCGTTGTGTTCTGGTGCACAATAGACACTGGACACCGGCCTATCTTGTTGAACTCAGGTTTATTCGTCCCGCAGACAAGCTCAACATCTATTCAGAGTTCAAACAGAGCAAAACGTCGTCAAACAGGATTGATCTTCTCAACAAACCTCTCGCAGCCAAACTCAACGCCGACTCACTATCAACGTGAGACTAACTCAAAACATGTTAATAAAATACAAAAGATACAAATAACATGTCATTACATTGTGTTCTATGACATACAATTATATTAATAACAATTAGCTTTTTAACTTAATACATATTAACACAAATAATGATTATATTGCTGCACATTCACCACCAGGTGCAAAACAAAAAAATATATACATTCTATGAAGGAAAGGAATACACAAGCATATTTTCTTCTGCTTCTTCTTCTTCTTGTTTTTAATGGCGGTTGGCAAACCACTAACGGTGCATTACCGCCACCTACTGGACTGGAGTGTGGGCAGTAGATTGGCAGGAAAAGAAAAAGAAAAACAAACACACAAAAATAATAATAAGAAGAAGAAGAAGAAGAAGGAGAAGAAATAAAAAATAAAATAAAATTTAAAAAATAATAAACAAACTAATAATAATAATACCAAAACAATAATCCATAAATAAAAGAAAATAAAGAGATAAATAGCTATATAGTAGATATTCCTACTAGATTACTAAAGTCTCTCACTTAAATGACGCAATACGTCTGCTACCAATCGACAAAGAGCGCTATAACACAAATAAAGTACTCCCAACAGCAAGAACAGCAAACTATTAAATAACCGCGAAGGATTGTGGCGAAATTAATACATTTTACAGCGCAACACATGCCATAAAAAAACACAAATAAAAAACAATACATTTTATTTCCTATATCTGTTACATATACAGTTGTAGAAGTGTAATTATTTCTAATCTCACTCATGCCACTCTTGTCCCAGGCTTGCTTATTATGGTATTAGCGCTACATCCCGTTCTCTTTAAAGCGGCTTTGTGGTAATGACTACTCTTAAAAGTGCTCTATACTTATATTGAACTCACTCTTTATCATATTTCAGGCTGAATTCTCCGAGATCAACCTTGTCGCACATGCGAATGGAACATGCAGCGTGGACATGCAGGTTATTAGGAACGGGACTAAAGTTGTTCGGTAGGTTGGACTAGAACACTTATTCAAGCAAATATTTCCAAAATAGTGTGTGATATCCAATATTTTATGATTTTGTACATTCAACAATCTTAAGCAATCGAAACCTGTCTGTCGACTTTGAGACTGAGATCATGAACATTGACCACATATGAAAAGATTAGAATTTCCATTAGACTTCAAGAAAACCACAGTTTTCCTGTAAAGCAAACTACAGACCAAGTATGGGAAACCAAAATTACAGCTTACACCACACATGAACCAAAAGACTTACGCAATGAACTTTCAGGTGAGGAAAGGTAAGATAATAATACAGGTAATTTTCACAAGACTGCTTTACACAGCTGTGGGAGTCAGGATTCTCCCACAACCTGAAACGTGTTCAGGCATGTGTGACTCTCTTGTGTATGTTCATTTGTGTGTGTGTGTGTGTGTGTGTGTGTGTGTGTGTGTGTGTGTGTGTGTGTGTGTGTGTGTGTGGCCAGTGTGCCCAGTGTGTACATCACTCTTTTACACTCTGACATCTATGATACAGCATGCCAAAATCCTCTAAACACATTAAGTAAATTAAACATCAAGTAAATATGTTTAGGAAGTATTCCTTTTGAAAATATGGTGTTTTCTCCCACCCTCCATCCAATGCCTGATTAATCCTGATACTTCTGCACTTGTGACTCACTTCCGGTTGCTGTGGATGGTCCCACATGGATACCCTTAATATTTAACTTTAACACCCAAGTAGTAGATAATCCCACCTGCATAATGTAGACGTGTACCTAAGAACCGGATTCGGGGAGGGTTACTTTAAAAATGTATTCTGTTACAGTTACAAATGACTTCATAAAAATGTCATCAGTAACGTAGTCCAAGTATCACAATACGAAAGTAATGTAATCTGATTATTTTTAGATTACTTCAAGGCCACATATGTAAATAAAGAAGAGAAACGCAATATGGTCAAAAATACTTTTATTTAGAGCTTATTTTAGAGATTAAAACATGTTCAATGTTTGGATTTGTTTTAAATAAATAAATAAATAAATAAACAAACAAACAAGATCACTGTCCCTCATGCGGGTAACATTAAATTATAAAAGCTAGGCTGACCATATTCTGGTTTTCCAAAAAGAAGACATCTTTTTTTTTTTTTTTGGTGGGGGGTGGCGGCTTAATAGTGTTCAAAACAGTGTTAATATGAATGCAGATGTTAATACACTGAAAAAGACACACTACTAGTATCACATAAATATATAAAAATACTGTATATAAAATTGATTTCACTCTGCCCATGTTTAAAATTTTTTTTTGAATGTCCATGGAGTAAAATAAAATATTAGATGCCACGAGTGTACCTTCTCCCATCATTTACACATTTGAATGACCGTTTAATACGAATCAATGTGAGAACATGAAATTAAAAATGACCTTATATGGCCATGGGCATTGTTTCGACTCAGGACTGCTGTCATTTGCTGCTATGTTGATGGCGTACACCATAGCGCTTCACTTTCGCACGGTCACTGAGAGTAGGCTAATGCTTGAGAGGCAGGATTTTGGCGAATAGTTACTGCAAGCTTTTTATAATCGACCAATCGGTGTGCGAGAAGGCGGGAATTACAGAGAGGGGTTAAAGCGATGCAAACATGTGCACACACGATGCAGTATTAGACCATAAGCACATCATAATGAAACTAAAGCCAAATCCGGTACATTTTCTCAAATTTAGATGCTTTCTTAAGGTCCGGAAAGGAGGACATGTCCGGGAAAAAGAGGATGTATGGTCACCCTAACAAGAGCATCATTTATACCAAATTAACTGTGCGCAAAAAAGGAGGTTGCTCATGTGAGCCACGTCTGGCAAGAGAGAATCAGAACTATAATCAAGCAGCTGTCTATAGTGTGTTATGTCAAAAGAGTACTTGCTTTGGTTTTAAAAGAAAAAAATTGTAATCCTGATAGTATTCCCAATTTTTACAAAATGTACCTGTAATCTGATTACTTTGTGTGTTTTTTTTTAAACGGATTACAGTTAACAGTTTTTTGCATGCTGATTACGTAACGCAGTTACATGTATTCCATTACTCCCCAAGCCTGCTAAGAACTGCTGCTGTAATCGTGATGCTATAGTGGACATACTGAACATCCACTCACAGCACTTGTAACTGTCAGACTTTATAATATACAGTTGTAGAAGTGTAATTGTTTCTGATATTACTATTTATTTTCTCTCTTAAATCTGGTTCTCTCAAGTTATCCTCCTTGTGTTGTCTCAGAGGGCTTTTCACACGTGTGTACATGTTCTCCCATGCATTTGTCTGTGCTTGTGGATGGTCGACTTCTTGTCAGTGATTGTAGCCATCGGGCATTTAAAGAACTAATGGAAGGAAATGAAATTGAATCTTGTGGTGAGCTCTCTCTTAAAGGAAAACTCCTCCCTGAACGATTTGAGTCTTTATAATTAACATGATCTTCAGATTCATTTTATAATGAAATTCTGACTGTACCTTTTTAAAACATCACCTTTTTTAAAAAAATCATCATTTTGGTCTACTTCCTCTATGGTTAATGGTTTCCTACATCACCCACAATGCCATTCGTCTACCTGCTGATAGTGGTGTCAGTGGGATTTATCCCTCGTTTCATCTCTACATGAAGAGAACAAGACTCCTGCTCTGTCATCTCCATCTGTACACCCTGCTCAAACAGATCAGCTTCCAAAGCTTCAACTTTTATACCAATTCCGCCAACAACCACGTAGCGCTCTCACAGACAATTAACTAGCTGTAAGTCTCTCAGTGTGACTATGTCATATAGCTGCATTGCATTCTGGAACTTTGAGCCCAATGTTTGCTGTCTCCACTATTTCTACGTTGGACTTCTCATTAATATCACCTCGAACATTGCTAGAAAATAGTGAGTGAGAAAAGAATCGCGTGCTCTTTTGTTTTTAGGAGCTTACAGCAAAACCCTTATGCTTGAGATTGTGGATATCATTTTTTATCTCCTATTAAACGCCATTTTAACTGTCCTAGCAATGTCTCCCTGTGGTATCAGAGTGGCAGACAACTGCTAACTTCGTCCTGGACAAAAACAATTCACCAAAAAAAACAACAAATTAGCACTAGGATCACTAAACACGTCACACATGTTTCAATATAAATATATTTAATGCATTTCAGGGTTTTCTTTAATATGATCATAGATACAGTATATATCACATGTGTAAATAATTATCTATGTTTTATTACCTAATATCAAGCACATTTCACTGTGCTAAGAAACTATCCCTGCATAAACACACACAACAACAACACATTCTACTTATGTTCTTTTTGCTTGTGCTTTTTATCAGGCTTCATTGAAATTCTGTGTGCACAGAGGCTTTCGCATAGGCTCAGTGTTTATTCTTCTTCATCCACATGCACAAAAGAGGAGCCAGCACTTGCTCACTGACCCAAGGAGTCCTAGCTCACTGTCTTGTTTTCTTGTTTACTTTCCTCCTACTCTCAGACACTCAGTATCTTTTTGCTTTTCTAATGTCTCTTACAGGATCATTTTTATTTTATAGGTCTCATTTTCCTCCAACTTCCTGTATATATATGTTTGACTCTTTTGTAATATAACATGCAGTCCCAACTAACTGATGGAATTTCTTAGGTTCCAGAGAGTCCAGAGAGTGAAGCACATTTAAAATGTCAGGATTAGTTTTGGGAGTCCTCGTTATAGCCTCCCTCCAAGGCCGCCATGCCGCTTTTTTTTTTTTTTTTTTTTTTAGATTTATTAGGGTTTATTAGGTGTGCTTTCTTAAACGAACATTCTTGCTTGGCGTCAAATTGTCTGTTAAACGAAAAGATATATTTTAGAGGAGCTTAGCATAAGTATTAAATTTTAGATCTTAGTGTTTCCTTCTACACCGAAAGAAAAAATATTATTCAGGGAAGACTTGGGTGATTTGAGTCATACATATAAGGATCTGTGAGACTACAGTATTTTATATAAATTGCATCTAGTAGACACATATGATATGAGAAAAACCTCTGCAGAATTTTCAGATGAGAAATATGAGAACCATGTAAAAATCTCAAGATTAATGAGACATTAATTATAATATTTACTATATAAATATATTATTATATATTTATAATAATATTTATACATAACAGGCAATCTATTTACATATACTTGAAGGCACATACTGTACGATGAGTGTTACAATTATACATGTGTTCAATTATTCATACAGTATTTCATATTAATACATTAACTTAACTCATAAAGGCTGATATTAAAACTGTGCATTAGACAAAGTGCTAATGAAACTAGTGTGCCTCCTGCAGATCCTTCAAGCCCGACTTTGTACTGGTCCGACAGCATGCTTTCAGCATGGCCCAGAATGAGGACTTTCGTAATCTGATCATCGGCCTGCAATACGCTGGGATTCCCAGTGTGAATTCACTCGAGTCTATTTACAACCTCTGTGACAAGCCATGGGCGGTGAGTAAATTTTCTGCATGGATGAGTTTTCATTTTAGATGTGAAATGTTTCGAAAACTTTCCTACCATTTTTTATGCTCACTTTCAATTAGTAGAATTTCCTGCGCTCCATGAAGTGTCGGTGTATATCAGTTAGTGTCGGTACAACAATAGGGAGCATTCTTATATTTAAAAAGGCTCTGAATGCCAAAGCCAAAGAGGTGTGACCAGAACATTTAGTGACAGCTTTCAGGTTTATTTAGTGCACTCCATTTGAGATTTCTCCTATTAAGAAGTATAGTTTTCGGAACTATAAATCACAACAAAGTATATAGAGTATATATATTTTAATGCATTAAAATCATGTAACACACACCTAAACATGGATTGTCCCTTACATACATTCATATACACATAGTGGTGCTTGAACATCTCTGAACCCTTTATAATTTTCTAAACATATATATATATATATATATATATATATATATATATATATATATATATATATATATATATATATATATATATATATATTGTACATGGTCTTTTATTTATTATTCATTAAGGAAAATGAACCTCTATGTGAACCTCTAGGATTATCAGTTAATTTGTAGGTGAAATTAGAGTGAGTGCCCTGTTTTATTTAAAGAACAGGGATCAACAAAGTCTTAACAACACGTGTTTGTGGAAGTGTATCAGGGCACGAACAAAGGAGATTTCTGAGGACTTCAGAAAAAGAGTTGTTGAGGCTCATCAGGCTGGAAAAGGTTACAAAACCATTTCTAAAGAGTTTGGACTCCACCAATCCACATTCAGGCAGATTGTGAACAAATGGAGGAGATTTAAGCCCATTGTTAACCTCCGCAGGACCGGTCGACCTACAAAGACGTGTAATTAGGTCTCAAAAATGAACCCAGTCAACCATCAGGAGAACACTGAACAACACTGGTGTGCACGGCAGGGTTGCAAGGAGAAAGCCACTGCTCTCCAAAAAGAACACAGCTGCCTGTCTACAGTTTGCTAAAGATCACGTGGACAAGGCAGAAGGCTATTAGAAAAAATGTTTTGTGGACGGATAAGACGAAAACAGAATTTTTTTGGTTTAAACGAGAAGCGTTATGTTTGGAGAAAGGAAAACACTGCATTCCAGCATAAGAACCTTATACCATCTGTGAAACATGGTGTTGGTAGTTCCATGGTTTGAGCCTGTTTTTTAGGTATCTGAGCCAAGATGGCTTACCATCATTGCTGGAACAATGAATTCTGAGCTATACCAGTGAATTCATCTGTCCATGAACTGAATCTCAAGAGAAAGTGTTTCATGCAGCAAGACAACAACCCTAAGCACACAAGTCATTCTACACAAGAATGTTTAAAGAAAAAATGAAGTTAATGTTTAATGTTAATGTGCATGACCGTTCCAGCAGTTACCGGAAATGAGGGTCACAGCAGGTTCACATACTTTTGCCACTCACAGATACGTAATATTGGATCATTTTCCTCAATAAATAAATAAACAAATATAATCTTTTTGTATCATTTGTTTCAGTGGGTTCTTTTTGTCTACTTTTAGGACTGTTTTAGGTCATATTTATGCAGAAATATAGAAAATTCTAAAGGGTTCACAAACTTTCAAGCACCACTATATATATAAAAGCTGCTGTACAGATTCCATTCCGACTGCAGCACAGGAGCATCACAGACATTTTTACAGCCAGTATTGATTAACTAATGATCCAGCAATTTAATGAGTGAATCACACTTAACTAGCAAGGATTTATACTGGATACATTTTACCAGGAGCATTTGCTAGCATCTCAACATCAATCTTTGTAGAACGCCTTGGGAGGATTAACAAGTAAATAAAATGCATATGTCATTTTGATGAAAGATATTTATGGTTTATAAAATGGAGGTGTCAAAGTATGTTAAAGGCAGAAAAAATATATATATTTTGTCTCAATCCCAATTTAAAGCCCTGTTTGGCAGAATTCAGCGATAGTGACATATTATGGGGTTTCTCAGACTGTCACACACTTATGAAGTTATAAAAAAAATAAAGTGACGATGCACAAATGATGAAATAATTCCTACATGGCCAGAATTACTGTATATGTGGACACCCCTTCTGATCAGTTTTTGTCTATTTGAGACAACTACATATATTCAAGTATACAGCTATGCAATCTCCATACCCAAACATGAATTGGGTAATAGTGATAAATACAGTGACCTTCAACAGGGCTTTGTTTGTCAGTTTTCCAAATGCCCTAGCCTTGCCCCAGTCAACTATAAGTGCTGTAATTGCGTAAAAATGGAAGCATGTCGCAGCTGTAACAGCTCAGCCATGAAGCAGTAGACCACACAACCTCACAGAACTGGAGTTCTGAAAATATAATCTACCCTTTGTTGCAGTGTACAATGTCAGCTTCCAAACCTCCTGTTATAAAAGCAGAGGGGAAGGGCTGGAGGTGGGGTAACTCCATATTAATGGATATGGATGAGATGTTCAGGTGTCTACATACTTCTGACTATGCAGTATCACTTTGCTGTTGTAGCACTTGTTACAGTGAAAAAAGGAAAGTCCATTCCATCATGTCCATTTTTGAAATAATATGCAATGGCAACCTTTGGTAAATGGTCAATGGTCTGCACTTTTATAGAGTTTTTTTTTTTTTTTTTAACCTTTCTAGCGCTTTACACTGTCTCCTTTGTTTTTACTCCCTCAGTTTGCTCAACTGATAAGCACCTATAAAAAGCTGGGACCTGAAAAATTTCCTCTTATTGAGCAAACTTTCTACCCAAACTACAAAGACATGGTAAGTGTATTTATACCAGGTCAGTATAATTTACTCATAATGATAACAATACACAAATGCTTTAAAAATCAGACACAGATCAGGCTGATTTTTAATGATATACTGAAGATTCTTGGCACAGTTAAATAGAATATATTTCTTTTTTCTACAGTAAGAGAAATAAAAAACAAAAAACATGTAGGTACATCAGTACTGTAGTAACACAGGTAAAATACATACTGTTCAATAGACATCTAGAGAGGTGTACAGACGTAATAGTCCTTGCAATGAGCTACCAGCGCTAGGGAAACTTTTTTTTTTTTTTTTTTTGGGGGGGGGGGGGGGGGGGGGTTGTTTTTTTGTTTGTTTGTTTTTTTAAGTTTGAAAAACATATTTATATTGTTGTTGTTATGTATATTAAGTGTTTCAGTTTCAGTAAAATCAGACAATCTGAAGATTTGATTAAACATCTTCCCAATGAATTAGAAGTAAGACTGGAATTCCACACACTTAAATTGTATAAGCATTCAAACACATTCCCACAGCATAAAGACATAACAGAAGCCTTTATAAATATGTTGACGTAGTCCCTACTTTACGTAATAGCTGAAATTATATCAGTAAGTACTTTATAAAGTGAGTAGTTTCTGTGGAAAATTCAAATAATTGTCCGTAATGATTATTCGGATGAGTAATTTTTTGCCCTTTCTGTAGAAGGGTGGAATAATTCTATACTCTGCTGTATGTACGTAGAAATGATTATTAGTGTAAATAATTAGCAAAACGTTTCAAATCAAACAGTGTAACTTTTCATTTTATAGACCGGTAAGAGACAGTATATGTATGTATGTGTAAACAGTTAAGGAAACTGTTTAGATTGCAATGCCTCATGGGTAAGTTCTCCTTTTATCTGCTTAGAGATTCAAAGGGTCATTTATGAAACTTCAGTTGCATTAATTATTATATTTTACTTGAATACAAAGACAGTGGGCAAATTTATTTTAAAGAATCCACCTTAGCCATGTACGAAACGTTATGAATGGTTAAGGTCCGGAAGATTGATGGGGATTAATGGTTGTAGTTTATCTACAGCCATTAAAAAGTCAACACTCATTGCAGTGTTTCTGTGGGTTTGGGTTCTCTGACCTCTAGGATGCCAGAAGTCTCTCTCATACCATTTTGCCTGACATTGAGCTGTGTATGTGAGTCAGACTTGTCTATGTACCAGTTGCATGTGCCATTGGTCCGTTTGATGCACACACTCTGGAGATGTTGGCTGTTATACGGTAACCATGCACATTCATTTGCATTGGCACGGCAGTGGCGTTTGGAACAGGTGGAAATCTGAAAGGTTAAGTACAAAAGGCAAGGCTGAATTTCAGTGTCTGAAATGAAGAGCTTCAAGAGATTATGTGATACAGAATAGAAACATCCTCCTACATCAGTAGTATAATACATATATATTAAGGTATATTTACTTAAGATTTATAATTACTATGTTTTTCTTTTAAAATTGCCTAAATGTCAACAGCAACAATCAGGAGAGAACATACTTTGCACTCGCATCCTTTTTGGTATCGGTACTTGAGGTTCTTTTTCTGAGCCAAGGAGAGGTTTTCCCAACGCTCTTCAATGCCACATAGTTCGACTAGAACTTTTCCATCATGCCACAAATATCCTGGGAAATAATAATAAAAAAAGAAACAGCAAAAGCCTTTTTATTCCAAGACATCTTGAGACATTTGAATACATTACGGAATGAATTTATAGTATGACTGAATACCAGTATGACTGAGCCTTTACCTGAAAGCAAATATTGACCCCTGTTTTTGGCATCCAGCTTAATACCACACAGAGATTCATGGATTGAAGTGTAGATGTACTGAATAGTATCAACTTTGTCAAAGCCCTTGAACATCTGCAAAGAAAAAAGAGAAAAAGGAGAAAATGGGGAAATGGAAAATGTATATTAATTTATATTAAGTGTATTAATAATATATTATATTTTCAGCTTTACTGGATAGGAGGTGGTGTTGGGGGGGTGGACACAGAGGCTTAGTGGTTAGCACACTTGCCTCGCACCTCCACCTCCACCTCTGGTCTGTGTGTGTGGAGTTTGCATGTTCTATATCTCAGGGGCTTCCTCCGGGTACTCCGGTTTCCTCCCCCAGTCCACAGACATGCATTGTAAGCTGATCGGCATCTCTAAATTGGGTGTGTGTGTGTGTGATCGTGCCCTGAGATGAGTTGTCCCCCACCCTGAGATATTCTCCAGCCTCCCCGTGACGCTGTGTAGGATAAGCGGTACAGAAACGGATGGATGGATGGACTTCTTATAAGATGGATTTCTTATAGGTCAGTGAAAAAAGGAACCAATTAATTTAATTTACAAGGCATTGAGGGTTTTTATTAGCTTGTTGAGTCTTTTGTTTCAATTCTTCTTTCTGTCACTCAAACTCAAACATGTTCTCTGATGTACTGCTTCAGCGACATTTTAACATAAAAGCTCCAGCAGAAATGCTACATACTTCCTCAGTTTGAAAAATGACAATGGGACAGAGGTTAAAAACATTTTCAATTTTTGGTTAACTTATGAGTCTATGCAAAATATGTAGTTTTCCTTACCCATGAATTCACTAGGGCAATAACAACTTACCTTGATCAGCTTAATTTTGTACTCAATCACCTTTTCTCCATGTAAGCTCGGAGATATAATCTTCTCTCCGATTATCTTAGCACGGATCACTAAAAAAAAACAGGAAATTTCATTGTAAGGACATGGTGTAGAAAGTATAGGAAGTTAAATATGACATGAACAAATTGCTGCGGAGTGAATTTACTTCTTTTAATGCAATTCATTAATATACTCAGCAAAAAAAAACAGAAACGTCCTCTCACATTCAACTGCTTTTATTTCCAGCACATTTCTCAACATGTGTAAATATTTATATTAACATAAACTGAAGAAATTTCACAGACATGTGATGAACAGAAATGGAATGACGAGTCCCTGAACAAAGGAGGGAGTCAATATTAAAAGTAACAGTGAGTATCTGGTGTCTCCTCCAGCTGCTTTAAGTGCTACAGAGCATCTCATCCTCATGGACTGCACCAGATTGGTCAGTTCTTGCTGTGAGATGTTCCTCCACTCTTCCACCAAGTTCTCGATCACGTCTGGGGGTGACACACGGATACAAGTAATTTTCCACTCCAAGGACGATCAGCTGTCCTTCCTGTCTCCCTGTAGCACCGTCTTAGGTGTCTTACGTTACAGACATTGCAGTTTATTGCTCTGGACACATCTGCAGTCCTCATGCCTCCCTACAGCAGGCCTATGGCATGTTCACGCAGGTGAGCAGGAACCCTAGGCATCTTTCTCCTGGTGTTTTTCAGAGTCAGTAGAAAGTTCTCTATCTGTGTACTAAGTTATTGTAACCGTGACCTACCGCCTGTAAACTTTTTATTTGGATTTTACAAAACTATCTTTAAGATACAGTCTCCTGAAGAAGGGACGTTTCTTTTTTTGCTGAGTATATAAAACACATCAAAGTATGTAAAAGTCTAACATCCTTTAAATGGGTTCTTTAATATTTTTTGTAGCAGCCATGGATTAGACAGGCTTGGAATTGCAAGTAAAAAGACCTTGCATAGATGAAGTGGAAAATTCTAGCCCCTTTGTAGGATGCAGTGATGATCACCAGTGAACAAATTTCTAGTGATATTCAAGATGCAGGCCCAAGGGGCAGAAAAGCTTGATGGGACTGAGATAGGAATAAAAACCATAGAAACCAAGACAGTACCCTTTACATCTTTTGCACTAAGGCCAACAACATCAGTGGTGCTCAGTATGTTTGGCAAGATATTGAAGAAGACCAAAAGTAGGTAGTTTTCAGAATAGATTCCACATTGATATTTCACCATCCAGACTCATATCTGGCATTGGACCTGGAGCCACAGGTGAAACAGGACAAAATAAATGTACGTTACATGATCCAGGTGGAATCCATATTTACCCATTTAACGGAGCAAAGAATGTGGGCTATGTATTTTAATTGGCAGGAGGATGGTAGTTCACAGCCAGACACTCTCCCCAAGTTGATATTCCTGTGCTTCTTGTCAGTCTTCTGCTCATGGCATCACAGACTTCCTCACAACTACTAAACCATTCCTCTACTGAGGAGACCTTTTGTTCAGTGGGATTCCAGCAGTTGGTAACCAAGCACACAGTGAAGTGGAAGTCCAGTCCTCCAGTCAGATACACTTTTGACAAACCAAGGTGAAGAAAATGTAACAGAAGAGTGCTTCGGCAATATTAAAGCAAATGAAAGTCTGGTTAGGTGGGATGCTTCCACAGTAGTCGGAATTGTAGCATCTTTGGAAGTTGAAGCAGATAGGAGTGTGGTGTTGACGTTAAGGGGAGGTCCCTTGCATCCATGGCACGTCGTCCATGTTGGTGTTCTTAGAACCTAAACGATGCCATATGAGCATACATATGGCTTACAGTGTACATACTATATGGTTTACAACTGGGGCCTCAGTTGACATGACGGTTGAGGTTGACTTCAGATGGCTCAGCAGTGAATCAATGGTAAATCAGTCCATTAGGCTCCTAAAAGATTGTAGACCAGTGAAGCTTGCAGGCAGAGTCTCTGGCCAATGCAGTGATTGGGATTCCTTATAAACCACTGATAATAATTAGAAAAATCAAGGAATCACTGTTAAGTCTTTACAGTTCTTGGCTCAATCAGTCTAGCACTGTATATACTCTCCCCTCCCATTTGCAATGTATTCACTGCTGGCTTACGGAGTTGCTCCTATGTTCTCAAACAACTTGTACCAAGACCAGGTTTTCAGGTTCACCAGTATACCTATCAGGAGTTAGGAGATAGCAAGACCACCAGTGATGGTAGCCTGCAGGATTAGTGGTCAGTTATGTTCAAGTTCATAGGCTTGCTTTCTTGTAAGGCTAGGTCTTCTGCTAGAAGGACATGTGCTACAAGTGCACCCACAAATCATTTTTAAAAACACAGAAAACACCATGAGGACTCAAAAGCAATCACAGTTATATGAACAAATATGGAAGGCTTGGAATTATAGAAACAAGAATAAAAGGCTCAGTGGGTAGTTCCAGGCAATTCATAGGGTGCAATGATGAGCAGCAGATGATCAGATTTCTGCCAAGGTAAAATTCGTGAAAAGTGAGGTGGGTGGTACAGCCGCAGGGGATACGATAGATGTTAGGATGGCTCTGCAGCAGCTGAACTGCACTTTGTGATGCGTGTTTCTGAGTGAGGCATGTAGAAGGGAGAGCGTTGTGGCTGATGAACGAGTAAAAATGACTAGTGTGTGAAATAATTATAGAACTATAATAATAGTCACGTACTATAGGAACGGGGTAGATAATGCAATAATCTAAAAAGCGAATTTGCATAAACTCTTCATTAGTACTTTAGATTCTAAGAGGAAGATCTGGTTTAACTTCGTCTGAGTTAAATAAACACTCGATATTTTGAGCTTATTCTAGTGGATTAGTCTCATTCGTATTGATCAGTAACTGTCAACAGAAGTCAAAATGTTTTGCCTGCCTTAATTGCTTAAAAAGTTTGATTTGTGTGAAGATCATTTATTTACTACCAACCTACAGTATGTGCTGGCTAAGTTTCTATAAACACATGATGTGCACGTAGTCCCTGATTTAACAAAGTTTTACGTGTGTAAAAAGACTTCCCTTACAAAATATGTGTGAACTGATTTGCGAAAAATATACAGAAAATTGTGTCGTTCAAGTTAGCAGAATAGCACATATCTTGCTTGAATATTCAATTTGGGGCAATTCTACCTGAAAGTGCAGAATACAGTGGCCTCCGAAAGTACTGGAACAGCAAGGCCGATTGTATTGTTTTCGCTATACATTTGAGTTTAAGATCAAAAGACGAATATGAGAATATAGGTCAGAATTTCAGCTTTCATTTCCTGATAGTTACACCTAGATGTGTTAAACATCTTTAAACTTTTCACCTTTGGTGGCAGACCACCCAATTTTTAGGTGAGCAAAAGTATAGGAACAGATAGTCTTAAGGTAAATAATATTCGCTTGCAATAAGTGCATCAAGCCAGTGACCCACTGACATCACCAAACTGTTGCATTCTTCTTTTGTGATGCTTTTCCTGGCTTTTACGGCAGCTTCTTTCAGTTGTTTGTTTTTTACTTTATTTGTATACTTTGCAATTTCACAAAATTGAGAAAAGAGCGGACATGATTTATCTTAGTTTCATTCTTTTACTTCGCAAAAACCTGCCATTTTAACAGGGGTGTGTAGACTTTTTATATCCACTGTATACTATTCTCAAAATGACGTCTCAGTAACTCCAAATAGTGAGAAATTATGACTATGGTCATGGTTAATGAAATGAAATGTTTAAATAAAATGCATTTAAATGAAGCCTGTTCAAAGGTTTCATTCACAGATACACCTTAAACAGAACAGACACTCGTGTCTACACTCAGATTTTCCATTAACGTTGTACAGCTTTCGATGGTCTCGCAACCTTTAATCGGCCCTTAATCTTCTTTAGACAGTATCTTGATGTGCAGTTTCACTTAGTACGTGTGCCAAATGTACTTTTCCGAGCAGATTTTCGAGATCCACACTCGCTGTCAGCAATCGCTGACTGATCTGGTCCATTAATCAAACATTAACTAATAAACAAAACAACAACAAACTCATGATGTGTATGTGTGTGTGTTTAATTTTTTGTGTGTGAGGAGAAAAAAAAAACCCCCTTTGCTCACAAATGCTTCTCTTGGTATAGCCCACAGAGTGACTACTTATGTAACCAAAGACACAAACTGGACTGCTTGTCTTGGCAAAAACAGTATGAGGTTTGGAGAGCTCAATCAAGAGAAGTTTGTCATTCTTTTTGAACAGGTCTCATCTTGTTCTCAAACGGCAGCCTGAAGCTTTATTGATACATTTGATATCGGAAAAAGACCATTTGTGGTACTTTTTTGGTATGAAAAATACCATAAGTAAATAAAATAACTTATTACTGTCAAAATAACAATATGCAAAGTCTTGTAAGTTAAACATTATTGATTTATGCTTGACTTAATATTCATACATATCATAAAAAATTGTCTCTCAAGGATTCTTTAGATAGATGGTTCCTTCCTTGAGAATATCTACTGTTATAACATTCTACACAGAAACATTAAAGCTTAAAAAAAAAACTTTATTATGAGTTTAATGGCAAAAGACAACAAGCTGGTGCCACTGAATCTTTAGGACAGCTTGTTTCTTGCTTTTATATACAATTATAGGATGTTTTGATGTTGTTATTAAATCATCGGTTACAAAGACAGCGCTTTGAATGGCAATATATGTGTCCTCACCAGGGTTGGGAGGGTTACTTTAAAAATGTATTCGGTTACAGTTACAAATTACTTCATAGAACAATGTAATCAGTAACGTAATGCAAGTATCACAGTATAAAAGTAATGTAATCTGATTATTGTTGGATTACTTCAAGATAAATAAAGTCAAGAGAAACGCAATATGATCTAAAATCTGCTTTTATTTGGAGCTTATTAATCCTGATAGTATTCCCATTCTTTACAAAATGTACCTGTAATCGGATTACTTTGTTTTCTGACATAACTGTAACGGATTGCAGTTACCAGTTTTTTGTATCCTGATTATGTGACGCCGTTACATGTACTTCGGTACTCCCCAAGCCTGGTCCTCTTATTGACATATGAAAAGTCAGAGACAATACAGTTCTGGATTAATTAAGTGAGAGGCCAAAGACTCAGGTCTGGTTCTAATTTGTGTCAGGAAAGCTATTCCACTGAGGATTTCCTAAGAAAATTAGAGGAAAATGTTTCTTTCAATTAAAGTATTTAGTCTCAAGATGCCTGTATGGCAATATTTACGTAAAGTTTTGCATACATATATCAATCTATCACAGACTCATCTTGATTTAGAGGTGTGTGTGTGTGTGTGTGTGTGTGTGTGTGTGTGTGTGTGTGTGTGGTACATACCTATTTCAGAATGGCAGAAAAGTTCTTGAAAATGTGCATGTATACAGCTACATCCTTCAGCCATTGGGTTTGTTATGCCTAATGCCAGAACGATCAGCAGGAACAGTTGCACTTTTACTTGGTCCATCACTTCAGAGTTTTATAGAAAGCTATAAATTTCAAAGATAAAATAAAACACACGCACTCTTCCTATCCTTGTCTGTGGCACTTTTATGTAACACTCTGCAGCTTTTTGTCCTCTCTCTCTCTCTCTCTCTCTCTCTCTCTCTCATGTTGCACTCATCTGTGCCCCTCCTACAGACTGCTCAGTGGTTCGAGAAGATTACATGGATAAAAAGCAAGAAAATAGGCATAAAAATCATTTCGACAGATTTTGTTGCTTTTAATTCCTTCCTTTCCTACTAGTCTATTTTGATTCAGATTACTATAAAATACATGACTGTGTGGATACTGCTGATTCTTTTAGGAGAGTATGTCTTGTTCTTCCTTGGTTTCTAATATTATTAGAGCCCAGTCTCACATAAAATGTCTAAGGATTCTGATAAGTGTGTAGCGTTGTTTTTTATTGCCATTTTACTTTGGAAAAAACAACACTATGGCACCCTAATCAACCAGTCCTGATTACTGCAAATCCTGTTCAATCAAATCAACACTTAAATGGAACTTTTTCTGCAGCATTATGTTGGTTAAAAGGTCTTACTCGGTATCACACTATGCCAAAGTTGAAAGAAATTCCCGAAATAATGAGGGAGATGGTGATTGAAATACATCAGTCTGGAACAGGTTACAAAGCTATGTCAAAGGCTCTGGGACTCCAAAGAACCACAGTGAGAGCCGTTATATTCAAATGGAAAAACTCTGCACAGTAGTGATCCTTCCCAGAAGTGGCCGACCTTCCAAAATTCCTCCAAGTGCACTCATCCAGGAAGGAAGAAAAGAGCCGAAAACCAAACACAGGATTCCACAAAAAGAACATCATATCTACGGGCAAGCATGGTGGTGGAAGAGTGATGGTGTGGGGATGCTTTGCTGCTTGCAATAATTGAGGGAAACATGAATTCTGCTCTCTATCAGAAAATCCTGAAGGAGCATATCCGGTCTTCAGTCCGTAAATTGAAGCTCAAGTGCAGCTGGATTATGCAGCAAGACAATGATCAAAAACACAGGAGTAAATCCTAGTCCTAGAAGTAAGTGAAAGACTGATCTCCAGTTATCAGAAGTGTTTGGTTGCAGTTATTGCTGCTAAAGGTGCCACAACCAGATTCTACGTTTAACGTGCAGTTAGTTTTTCACATTGGTGATAGGTGTTGGATAACATTTTCTGCTTCATTAAAAAAAAAAAAAAAATAAAAAAAAACCTGTATAGTGTCCACTCAGGTTGTCTTTGTTTTATGGTCTATTGCGTTTGACGATCTAAAACTATATACAGAGATGTGCATAAAAACAGAAAAAATCTGAAAGAAAAAGCAACTACTTTTTCACACCATTGTAGGTGTGTCTGAATTTACACCTTCATGTATTTTTGGTATTTTTTCATTATTCATTCATTTCATTTTTTTTTTTTTTTTTTTTTGTGCCCTTGTACTTTAAAATTTTTTTTATTTTGGGGTGGTGGGGGTGGTGGGGGGTTCGGTGTCTTACGATTAGTTCATAATAGAAGTCAAATAGTAATAATAGCTATAATAATTATTAACTTGTTATAATTTAATAAATAATTCCTAATGAAGACTGAATATCGCTAATGTACATTATTATTATATTACACTTTGATCACAGTGACGTGCTGAATGCTTTCATTCCTAATATCGCCAGTGATGTTTTTATCTGAATATAATGCTTTTACATTGGAAATCCACTGTTATTATTGTCCCTATAAATTCTGAAATTTATGACATTATAAGAACATATAGAAACACCTATAAAACATTACAATATACCAACAGAAAGAGAAACTCTCTACTTATTCTTTCACTTGTATCTGTGTTTCAGATCTCCATGCCCACATTCCCAGTGGTGGTGAAGATTGGACATGCCCACTCTGGCATGGGAAAGGTAGGACATTTCCATTTTAAGTGGAAGCTTTTAAGCCCACTTCTGAAATGCATTGCATGTAATGAAAGTGCTAGAACATTAGTATGTTAGCATGGCAAAACGAAGCTACGATACATTTGGTTGGCTTATGCATTTACTGTGAATCTGGAGGTGAAACAGTAAACCAGTACGCCTGCATACTGTGGTAAGGAAATCTGAAATTGTTACACTGTTAATCTTATGATGTATCTTATGATCTTTTGATTCTCTTATAATTCCATAGTAAAAAAGATATATTTGGAGGTACTAAAAATAATATAATAATCTTTCTTTGAAACGCACTTTTCATTTTACTGTACGTTTAAAATATCGAAGCTTTACATTCAAAATGACTAGAATGTAAAAACGAAATTATTTATGTTAGGGCGTATTAAAAAACAACAATGTGCGATCACTCATGAATTGACTATCTACTATATCAATTCATGAATCTATTCAGATGATAGCTTAATCTAGCTGAATCTATTCATTTATGTATTTAACAAGATAAAAGACCCAACAACTGCGAATAGGTTAAGGAAAACAAGTAAACAAGTATGTTTTTAATCTGAATTTATATACTCCTACTTAGCTGGTGTTCTTAAGTTAGTGTTGGCGTTCTTTGGAACACTATGAGTTCAGGACATACGAAAACATCTTCCACCACCTGAGCTACCACATCACAGCTAATCCATTCAGAGCTTTTAATCATCATTAGCAGGACTTCATGCATTATGCAGTACTTGACAGACAAACAGCTAGTGTAGCTTAAAAGACTGGGATAATATGCTCTGGCATCCTTTTCCTGGAACAAACACAGGCTACTGAGTTCTGAACGAGCTGAATCCAGTTGAAACTAGCTGAAAAAGACTGCAAGGCAGCCATAGGGGGCCAAAAATAGAAACTTGTGAGACACCATATGGCTCTTGTATTTTAATGGATAATTAAATGGTCAATAGTGTCAATAAATGCTGCAGTCAAGCCCATATATTAAATAAACTGAAACCTGGCTACAATTGGTAGCCACAATCAGTGGCCATTTCAGTCAGGGCTGATTTTGTACCATGATGCTTTTGGAATCCAGACTGAAATACACTATATGGCCAAAAGTATAAGTGCAACAACCTCCACTCATTTGGGAAGGCTTTCCACTAGATTTTGGAGCGTGGCTGTGGGGATTTGTGCTCATATAGCTACAAGGTTACAAGAGGTCAGGAACTTATGTCCTGCGAGAAGGTCTGACTTGGCGTTTCAATTCATACCAAAATTGCAGGCCACTCGAGTTCTTCCACACCATCCTTATCCAAATCATACCTTTAAGGACCTCACTTTGTGCACAGGGGCACTGTCACGCTGGAACAAGTTTGGGGTCCCTTAGTTCCAGTGAAAGGAAATCTTAATGCTACAGCATACAAAGAAATTCTAGACAATTGAATGGTTTCCAACTTTGTTTCAACAGTCTGGGGAAGGCTCGCATATGGGTGTAATAGCCATTCGGGTGTCTATATACTTTTGCTCATATAGTCATGCTTGTTATTTCTACTTTTTTTAAAAATCAGCAGGATTATTGGGCGACAAAATCTTAGAAAGGCGTCCTTGAAATATGCTACAAGTTTAGCACTGTATCCTGATATACCAGTTTTTTTGTACGGCTCAACGCCTATTTAAAAATCTCACACCCTTATCATCATTATAATTGCTATGAGACATGTATTGGGAATTGTGACAGGTTAAAGTTGACAATCACAGCGATTTCCAAGACATTGCCAGTGTGGTGGCCATCACTCAGACCTACACGACTACAGAACCTTTCATTGATGCCAAGTATGACATCAGAGTCCAGAAGATAGGGACTGACTACAAAGCTTATATGTAAGTGTAAAAATTCATACAAACATTGCATTATATTTTCTGTTTTGTATAGTCACTGGTTATGGTGAGCATGATGATGATAATGATATGTGTGCATGCTGGTGTGTGTGTGTGTGTGTGCATTTGCCAAAGCTCATATTACACACATAATGCTAGTTAAGGGTCAATATTGACTACTTTTCTGTTGCATCTCATCTAATACTTCTGTGAACTTTACTGTCTGCATGCTCTCGTTTATGTTTTAAACCACTGCACTGTGCCTTTTGTGTTTTCCTTAAATCAGATTGTCAAGTTCTTTAAACAATGTTTGCCTAGAACGTGTAGAGAAAAACACCTAAGCTGTTCATCAATGACAGAGTGAAATAATAATAGCAATAATTATTAATGGCACTCATTTTTTGGGTCTTAAGTTTTGCACAGCACAATAACAGATGTTATACTGTATATGTCCACAGAGTCCTTGTGCTCACTGCGGAGGCACGTTTTATATCACATTTTATTCATTCACAGGAGAACATCCATCTCTGGCAACTGGAAATCAAACACTGGCTCTGCTATGCTGGAACAAGTAGCCATGACAGACAAGTAAGTGGGCATAAAATGACACACTATCCCAGACTTTCATTTGTATCACAGGTACTCCAGGGAAAGTACACCAGATTCAGAAGTAATTACAGTGAGTATTTCCAAAGTCTCTTTTGCAAAAACATTCAAACAGACAGGCTAGACTAAAAAGAAACACATTCATAATTTGGAGAAAGTAGAACTGCTGCCGAGCCAGGAGACACTTACATGTACAGAACTGCATAGACGTCTTACGCAATCCTATAGTTTTTTAATACAAATTTTGTTATAGTTGTATGACTGATGGCGTGACCAAAGTGTCCATAGTGTATGAATGGGTGTGTGAATGTGTATGTGATTGTGCCCTGCGATTGGCACCCTGTCCAGGGTGTACCCCGCCTTGTGCCCCATGCTCCCTGGGATAGGCTCCAGGTTTCCCATGACCCTGAAAAGGAAAAGTGGTATAGAAGATGGATGGATGGATGGATATCTAGACATTACTACATATACAAACATACCAACAAAGTAATATTCAGTGTTACAGAAAAATGTTGGAGCTCAGTAAAGAAGCATATTATGTAACAGGAAATGAAGGCTGCCTGGGTTTGCTCACAAAATTTTTTTTAAAAATGTAAAAAGCCAGTTAATGCCGGTTCTCCAAGATGCACAGTAAATCTTACCAACCAATTACCTTGTGAAACTGCACAAAGTCTACTGATGTTTTGTTGTTGTTTTATTTAAGCAAAGGTTCATCACAACAAATGTTGTTTGTTTAATTTGTTACTGTTTCCTGCAATTTAATAGTATTGTTTATGTTGAAACATTTCATTTCATTATTATTTTTGAGGGCATCTTTGCTTTGCACAATTTTTTTCCATGTGAGTAAGACTTTGAAACGGTACTGCATATTGACTGTGACATCAGCCTAATGACTTTATTTTATTAAAAGCGTTAAGACTCCTAAATGACACAACAGAAAGCATTCAGCCTATCCTCAAGAGAGTGCAACAGTATCTTGGCCACGAGACCAGAGGCCAAAATTGGCCATGGTCTCTGAGTGGGAAAGGGGGCATTACTCTTTTTCTCCAATCAATCAGATCAATACTAGCCAATTGTGCGTGTCTGTAGGCAGACAGAACTTTCCTCAGAGTGTTATGCTCCCTTGTGACAAAGCAGTTTGGAAAGATGCAGATGTTGGCTTCACGTCTCTCTGAGACAGCATGTGTTTGCCTTCACCCTCCCCAGTTGGTATGTGATGTGACAAGGAGAGCTTGCTAGTGGGTGGGAATTGGCAAATGATCAAATTCAAGAGAAAACAGGGAAAAATCCCTAAAAAAAAAACAAAAACAACATCCTCCTGCCTCCACTTCATGGTAAAACAAGATAAGGAAACAAGAAGACCAAAATGGAAAATTCAAGACTGGAAAAATAAAAAATGTTAGATGGTAAAAAAAATAAGTCACATGTATAAACATTATGTTGTTTTCATAGTTATTAGCAGCCTGCTCAGAGAGTGAGATAGGACAATAGCATATCTTTACTTAAAATCTGCACTGTCACTGCTCTTAACTAGAAGGGACGTACTGCAGCCCAGATATTTCATTTACTGTTAAATCATTTGGAAAAATGAAAGTATCCTCCAATATGAATGATTTCCTCAAAGAGAAGAAAAAATATTTCTTGATATTTTGCATTTAATATCTGACTGACAGCTAATGGTTTCTTGTCTTTTGTCCTACAGGTATAAGATGTGGGTTGACATTTGTTCAGAAATTTTTGGAGGGCTGGAGGTCTGTGCTGTAAAAGCCATTCACGGAAAGGATGGAAAAGACTACATTACTGAGGTAAGACCGTATTATAAGCAACGGAGCTCAATTTAATTGTAATGGCAAAATTGTAACACTGCTTCCTAGATCTGGGCCTAGGGCTAGAATGTGGGGATCGATATGGCCAGATTTATATACATCAGGTGGCCCCACCCAAATTTCAGCTTGATGAAGCTACAAAACCCTTCACATGCATTGCATGGGATCACAAGTGAAAGCATGATTTTTAAAAAAGAACATTTCATTTAGGGAACGTCTACTAAAGGCATAAATTGCTGTGAAGTGGTGACCTGGTCATCTGTCAATAAGGGCTAAAGAGGAAATGCAAGTTCAGTGATGATGATGATGACAGCGTGTTAACAAATGAAATCATTAAATAAACACTCCTACCAAAATAAGTAAATGGTGTGGAGGACATTAATATGGTTGAAATACTATTTGTTTACTATACAGTGCTGAGCATTTCATTTACAACAACAAGAATAAAGTTGTTCATTTTATTTACTGAGCTACTATTGCCTGTTTGTGCGTTATGGCTCCCACAGTTCAGACAATTGGGGGAACAAGAGCTCGTAAAACCTTGACAAAAACCTTTAGAACTCAGGCAAAGTTTTTTTTTATACACTGTTTAATTTTGAAAGACCGTAGGCTGTGTCTGCTGTGATTCAATGAAAGACATTCCTTCAAAATTGAGGAGGCCCTGAAAAGGAGGAACACTGCTTATATAACCTCCTCTCCATGTGACTGTGTGTTTATGATCCTCTGCCACTGGCAGCTGTAAGCTTTAACCTTGCAAAGGAGGGACACTATGAATCACTCCCAGTCCCAGTAAGAGTTAAATAGAGGTCACATAATTATGATGACGCAACACATGTTATATTATGTCCTATAATTTTCAATCACACGGAGAAGGACAGTAGATCGTAGGTCTTGAGAAGTTGTCATTGTATAGAAGAAAATGCCATGATGGTTGTTGCGAGGTACTCCTATTCAGGCATCATCGTGCACCATGTTACAAGGCAAGTACTGGCACTAAATGTTTCCAGGGACATGACAGCGAGTTGTCTCTGCTTCTGTGTCATGCATAATCCCCAGATCTCCGCCCACCATCTTTGAGATAAGGTACTGTTCACAGCAAGTCGTGCAGTCGTCTAACAAAGCGTAATCATTTCTGCATGGTACAACGGTACTGCATAAAGCATCCAGCACCGAGTAGAATCCATGTCCTGGTGAATCCATGCTGTTCTGAAGGCTAAAGGAGGACCAACACACTAATAAATAGGTGTACCTAATAAACTGGTAGTCAGTGGTTACAGTCGAGAGCTGTACTAGGAAATATGGAAACCTTGCTAAAAACTCAAACTCATCTAAGTGATATCTATGCCCAGGTTGACAAGACCAAAGTAATTAATAGAGACAGGTTCAGTACAAACATTGGTCCTTATTTAGAAAACCAGATACAAACGAATTTATTTATAAATCATTCACAGGAGCTTTTTCACAATAACTTTGTCATTCATGGAATATCCATTTAGATCAGAAAAGCATTTGTATCTCGATCGACTTCAAATCAGATAACTGGCATGAATTACTGCAATTTGGTTTACAGATTAAATTGAAAAAAACGTCATTCTATTAGTATTAATAACTTGAAATAAACCAATAAAAAGAAATACGTAAAAGAAGACTAGCTAATAGTCAAGGCATTCTTCAAGCTGAGACATTGTTCGGCTGGATAAATGATGCCCAATAATGAGCGAGAGTGTACAGGGTGTAGCTGGAGCAGGAATAAAACAGGATGCGGGAAACAGGAAATAAACAAACATGCTGAAATTGGATTTAAACAGATAGCATCAGGTTTTTAAAATATCTATTCTATTTGGCCGAAGCATTTTAAAATGAAAGACTATGAGGTTCCACATTTAGTCTAGTAATCAGCATGCAAAGTTCCATGCTTAACTACAAGCAGACAAGTCCTGTCTTAATTGACCTTCGTAGTTGAGCACAAGAGAGTGAGATATGACTGTTCTTTGTATTATTTTTCTTCAGGTGGTGGGCTCATCGATGCCACTCATTGGAGACCACCAAGCAGAAGACAGGCAGATGATAGCCGA
Source organism: Ictalurus punctatus (assembly GCF_001660625.3). Taxonomy (NCBI): domain Eukaryota; kingdom Metazoa; phylum Chordata; class Actinopteri; order Siluriformes; family Ictaluridae; genus Ictalurus; species Ictalurus punctatus. Next base: position 3,670,385 of record NC_030436.2, read on the forward strand.
TGTTGTCCTGGCCAAGATGAACCAATCAGCAACTCGGGCAACTATTCGAACTCAACAGCGGCCTCCAACTGCTGTCCAACAACCACAGGTAGCGAGTCCAACTTACAGACATCTACAGTAATCTGACATTAATACATATTAATAGCCAAATAGAGCTCCTATATGACAAATTATTTGCTTTAAAAAAAAGAATTGGATGTGCCATGTCGTTTTTTTCATTGAATAAATGAAAATTCTTTGTCATTATGAAAGTGTGAGCATGGATTACTGTAGAATCATCATATGATACAACATAAATAGGATTACTGTTTCAAAGCAATGTCCAATATTCTGTACAACAAGCGCCACCTGCTGTTGATTCAGAAGGACATGAATGCATACCTACCAGAAATTTTAGGTTGTGTATAATGTGTGTGTCTCCACAGAGCTCTGCCGTAAAGGAAGGTCCGGCTGACCACAGCAAGCCTCTGTCCCAGCGTGTTCCTCCTCAAGGTGGTTTACAGTAAATTCTTGACTGTAATGGAGTTGCTGTAGAAATAAAACACAGCATGTCCACACACATGTTTCTGCTACAGTACAAAGAAATTTCAGATGTTAGTCATATATTTATGGTGGTATTAGGCAATGAGTAGTGCTTTTCAGATGTGGCCCATATTATGTATTTGTCCGAGGTATGTCATGATACACTTATCAAATTCTATAAGATATGGTGGGGTCTTGATATGATACATTTCCAATATATTCAATGTTTGAATATGTGCCTTAGGTTTCCATTTCAGTTAATTAAAGCATTCAATATTGTAAAAGTCATAATTGAAACTTAATAATGACGGTGTTTGTGTGATCTATTCAAATTATTCATATACAGACTCCAGTGTGTTGTACTCGAACAATTACATTTCACTAGAAGCATGCTGTAAGAGAAACGAGTGAAGAAAATGGCCCACCTTACTTGATGCAGGTTCAGTCTTTTGGCAGACTTGACATAATCAAGGTTCTTGTGATCAGTAGTGATGACAACCAGTGATCAGTAGTGATGACAATCAGTAGTGATGTCACCATTCTTTTAAGGCTGCCTTGATAGCCAGGAGTTCCTGGTTCCCCATGTTGTAGTTCATCTCTGTAGGCATTATTTTTCTACAGGGTGTCCCAAAGGTCTCCATACCCAGGGGACTATGTATGCCAGCACCAGATCAGTTGTGCCTTCGTCAGTGGATATTCATGGAAGTTGGTCCGCAACACTTCAAGTCTTTCTGATTTGTTAATAAGTTCGGCAACAGTGCTGTGTGTGATGGTGCTTGCCATGTTTCCTGCTAAAATCGTCTCAGTCCCATTTTTGTCGATGACGTAACCTAAGAACTTTACAGATCGTTGATGACATTCACACTTTTTAAATGTGACATACCGGTTATTCTCAATTGCGTTTCTTAGGACTGCTCTCACCTGTTTTATGTGTTCCTTCTCAAATTTGGAGTCGATCAGGATGTCATCATCAATGTATATATGACAGGAATAAAGGAATTCAGGAAGAATTTCACTAATCAAGGCTTGGAACACAATAAAGCATTGACTAGCGCAAACGGCATCTCCAGGTATTGGTAGTGTCTGTTTTTGGTAATGAAGATGGTCATCCATTCGTCTCCCATCTGGAGGGGGGGGATGGTGCATTATGTTATTTTCCCTCCATGAAATGTCAATACAGATAGCCAGATGAATGAACTACTTGAGCATTATCCCTGAATCATCCCTACATGCAAGCTCTGATTGAAATGCTTCATTGAGGCCCTGACAAAACAACACTGGCTCATTCCAACAGCTTTTAGACGCTAAAGTGCAAAAGGTTATCACAAAATCAGCAGCCGATTGTTTCCCTTGTTTTAATGTGAGTAGACTCACAGTGGACTCCTGAAGGTCGTGAGTTCAAATCCCAGCACTACCATCCTGCCACTGTTGGGCCCTTGAGCACAGCCCTTAACCACTGACTGCTAGGTTGTATAAATGAGATAAGTCACTCTTGATATGGGCGTCTGCTAAATGCCGTAAATGTAAATGACTGGCTTAGCAGTGTTGGATTGAACATAGCAGAGGCCCATGCTACCATGTTAATGCCTTGCCAGTAAGCAAAGTCAGCACCTTGCAAATCTTGTCAATATTCATAGAGAAGTGAGCATGTGCACTAGCAAAGAGGATTGCGTACTGCATTAGAACACCCTCCTGGCTTTCTCCCAGGAAAGCCATTATATTTTTCAGAAAGCATGGTGGGAAAATGTAGTGGGGTTACTTTGTGGTTGGCTGAAGTGGTAGCACTATTCACAGGAAACCTTGTACTGGCTTTCCACTGTGGCTAGAGTCCATATGTCTTTTATATTGGTTACTCAGGGGAGGGCACCCTCTGGGGCTTTGGAGGGGAATTGTCCGGGCTGGATGTTACATGCGTATACATAATCTCACATAAATATAAGCGGTATTTTACAGCAATTAGCCTACTTTAGATGCATCAAATCAAGAGCCTTTTAGCAAATGATAAAATATAATATGCTGTATTGTTACACCCCTAGTTTGTCCCAGTGGATTTTTGAGACTTTCTGTCCTCTTTTTTTCTGCTGCATTTGCATTTAATGGTTGCCTCATTTCTATAGTGTGCACATTTTTTTGAGGCAACTGCTGCAGGTTTGAAAAACAAAAAGTTAATTGTGCCTATATGCAAGGTCTAGTGCTACTCTGTGCTGCATGGTTAAATGTGATGTGAAGGCAAGTTCCTCACTTACTAGGTTTACATGGACAGCAGTAATCTAATTATGGACCTTATTCTGAATAAGACAATATTGTGATTAAGTTGTTTATATGAGTCGGTTTTACAATATTCCTTTCATGTTCTCATTGTACATGTTCTAGAACATAGATCGATTAATGTCACACGTGATTACGTTATGGTACCGTATACAGTTTTGGGTGTTTTTATTTTTAATTTTACAAACACTTCAAGTGCGGTTAATTATTTGTCATGCTGTACGTGCTAATAGACGACTGCTTGAAGCCGTGGGCTGCGTCCCAAACCGCGTACTTGCCTACTATATAGTAGCTGATATACGTGTACTTCGCTTACTATACAGCAAGTAATTACGTGGTTTCGGACGCAGCCGTGCTCTCTTGTTTGTCGTAAAACGGTTGAGCGCTGCCGTGTGTGATCGTGTCCTGCCACAAAATGCGGTGAAAACTCTCACATGACGTTAATAGTGTGATTAAAGTGTTTACATGTCTATAATGCACTTCCATAATGCGACTAAAACAGGACTACGCCACACGTCTTAATTCCATTTGTGTTTACTTTGAGTGTGACTTTAGTGGGATTAAGGTCATCAATAATCGCTGTTTACATGCTAGTTTCTTAATCAGAGTATCGTCTTAATCGGGTTAATATCAGATTATTGTTGTCCATGTAAACATACCGACTGTCTAGTGACGTACAGTTACATAATTTTTGTGTCTGACTACTTTGGACACACCTGACTGGATGTTGGTTTTCAATTATCTTAGATATATACAGCATTGTAAAGTCCTTCAAATTTGACCTAAACCGACTATAGATGGTCTGGGTTAACTGTAATAGGTCATGCATCATTTTATATATTTCAGACCTTTTCAGATATTTCAGAATTTGAAATGTTAAAATTGTTTTTGAAATTTAAGAAGTAAGAATGAGTAGGTATGTCCATGTATGTCTATACATGGAAATGTGTAGGGGTTTTCTAAAACAGATTAAATAAGCGTAGCTTTGCAAAAGTGATCCGAAGAGAGTTGCAGGTGGATCTAATAATGCCTTTTGTACTGAATGTACATAAAACCTTTAGTTCGAAAACACATTTTGTGCTTTTTGATTAATTATTCAAACACAGGAATGTTTCTCATTTTAGAATAACTTGGACGGTGGGGTTGGCACTGCAGATTGAAACTTAGTGTTGGTGTTTGTGGTTGCCTTGAAAATACCATGATGAGGCTTTTAATTCTATTGACTTATAAAAAAAAAAAAATCCTGAGTTTAGTATTTGAAGGGGGAAGATTTATACAGGTTCAAAAAAAAAAAAAAAAGGGGTCAAATTTGACCAAGCAGTTTCAAACTTGGCTAGCAGATCAATATTTAAATTGCATAGATAAGCCATGTGATTTTTCTTAAAAATACAAAACATGCGCCATGTTAGTAATGCATTTTAATACTTACTGCTATGACTGTTGAAAATTGTTAAAAGTGCTGCTGTGAATTATTCTCGCCTAGTGTGAAACAATAATGGTCTTGTGATGCAATACATTCAGAATGACACTGATATTGTTCAACTTTTGAAACTATAATCTATATGGTTTGACTGTGTAGTGATGTTTAGTAGTAGACACAGTGTCATAAGTATCCTTTGCACAATGACACTAATATTAAATGGTAAATATAACACAGTAGAACAAATAAGTGCTTATTTTGCATTTGTTTATTTGTATGTTGCATATCTGGAAGTGAAGCATGTTTACCAAAGTGAAGAGATTAATCGAAAAATTATTTTTGGTAGGAAATGACATTTAAAGATATTTGTGAATGTTTTGGTAAAAATGTTTTCTATTGTATGCTGAATTATCACTGCGTCATATGCATGAATAATAATATAATAATTCAACTGTCATTTTTCTGTGGGTTTTAGTGGGCTTTAGTGGGTCTTGAGCCTGGTGTTTATCTTTAAATCCAGTACTTGAGTCAAGTGCAGCTTTGACTGTACACTGCACAGTTTTGATTGCACTATTATAAACCCTACCCCAACCCCCACCCCACAAAGTCCAAAGTAATAAAGTTCCCCTTCTACACAATTTGTGTTACTGTATCCTATTTTATTTCATTTTCAGTTCATTACTCTCAGTTCTTATTCAGTTCTTACTCTCCAACAGACACACATATAGGTTATTTGGATGTACTATACTATTAAGAATCACTGAATAGATTCTCATTATAGATACAAGGAGGCATTATTATGACGATGAATGTAGAATACATGCCCAGCTATGTGTGATGCTGTTGAGTAAATATTATATGTTCAAATTTCATTTGATATAGTAAATATATCAATTTCGTTATATTTATATAAGTACTTCATGTCTTTATTGTTATATTAATTTAACTGTCATATATAACCCTTATGTTCTGTAGTGAATGAAATGGAAGGGTTAAATAAATGCATTAAGGGTCATCTATGACAGAATAATAAAGAGATGTCTAGAATTTGCAGAATTGCAGACACCTTTTCAGATTAGATTAAGCATGTCTGTATTTTATTTTCTTATTTGCATTATTATTATTATTATTATTTTTGCTAATTTCATTTAGTAAATTGAATCTGGAGATTTTCTTTGCCATCCTCACCTTTGATCTTTTTGTCTTATGAGTAGAATAAAGCATGGAATTTCATTCTGATTTGTTTTCCTCTGTAAATATGATTTATTTATTACTTATTTACTTTGGTCTGATTCAGGGGTGCTTCCTTTGCTATGTTACCCCTTAGCATGAGCACCTGGTGCTGGATTTAAAATGCTTGTCATCTGTGAAATGTAATCTAATGTAATGAGTGAGTCTGTTTTGTACTAAACCCTAGGAGCCCCAGCGAAACCCAAAGAGTCCCAACCCAAGACTCAAGAGCCTCCGACCGCATCAGCGTCTAGTGCTCCAGCCCCAGATCCTGTCACAAAAGCAACTCCTTCCCCTACTCCTCCACCCACAACCCAGCAGCCCAAAGCCCACCCTCAAGCTTCACCCACTCCAGCACCTGGAAAACCAACAGATTTACCCCCAAAGCCCCAGGTTCCAAAACCACTTCCTCCAAAGCCTGTGCCTCCAGTGCGCAGAAACTCCAAGCCTCAGCTTCAGCCCAAGCCCCAGACCCCACCTTTAGCAAAGGCCCAGGCTAAAGTCCTGCCTGAACCAGCACAGCAGGGTCAAATCCAGACCGATTCAGCTCCACCACATGTTCAAGCCTCACCCAAAGTACCTACTAAAAACCAGTCTCCCACTAAACCACAGGTCCAAACTAAACCTGTGCCTAAAGAGCAAGCCCCGGTCGAGGCTCCAGTTCAGAATGTGGCCCCTTCTGAATCAACACCTCCGGCCACTGCACCTTCTGCTGTAGAGGAACAGCCTGCACCACAACAGAAGTCATCGCATCCTTTCTTAAAGTAAAGTCTATACTTAATGCACTGATAGACGTTCTCTTGAGCAACATTTAGCTTAGCCATCGCTGAAGATTTAACTGTTCACATACGGGGCTAAATTCAGAGTCAGTGTCCAAAAGTTACTTCAATATTTACGATGGGAAATCTGAGGATATTTGACTTGCAGGTTTGGATGTGCAGGTGTTTAAGTCTATTTTCAGGGTGGCAGGGTTTTTCAACTGCATCTAGATTACCACCATTCAACACAAGCACTCCCTCTAAACCAGAAAACACACAGAGGTATAATAGTCCTAGTTGTAATTATCACATGAATCCCTGAAAGTTTGGTTGAATTGAACAACATGGCTTCCAGCCTCATTTATCAGTAGCTTATAAAATAGCACTTGATCCAGCACATCCTATTATTTTACATTTTTCACGTATTAAGCACTAACAATTGCTTCTGCTTACAACTTAATGTAGCCACAAGATACTAAATTGAGTCAAATTGTGGGTGCTCCTATAAATAAATTCAAATCTATTATGCTTAAAGCACACTTTAAGTCTAGTTCATAATTTTATCCATAGAAAAAACCAAGGTCCATGCAAGCACTTTAAAAGGAAAACACTAGTGATTAATTCATAGTGTTCATTAATAGTGTTACATATAATAAGTAGTGGCCTAAAATGGCAGTCTATAGTTTATTATTATTATTATTATTATTATTATTATTATTATTATTATTATAAGACAGTGGTGGTGGACTTTTACGCCTTCTCACTCAAGTCAGGCAAGAAAAATGTGCTAAAATTCAAGATCAGATTCATGCATAACTGATTGATGCCTGTGTTTTACTCAAACTTCTCACCACTTGCATAACTCAACATGCGTAATTTCAGTACTAAATACTCATGTGTAACTCAACTATGAACATGGCTCATTGTGTAGCATTTAGTGATTAGACATAATTCTCTTAAACAAATCTTTGGCCAATCATTTCACCTGTCTTGTTGTTTGTGTGTCTATTTCAGTAAATCCCAGTCCCTGACCAATGCCTTCAATGCCTTTGGTGATACCTTCCGTTCCAGCAATGAGGACGAAGCCAAGGCCGAGACCATTCGAAACCTGCGGAAGTCTTTTGCCAGCTTGTTCTCTGACTAGTGAGAAGTTTATGGTTGCGAATGTGTTGGCTGTGGACTTGATTGACAAGAAGTGTGTCCTGGTCTGAGGTTAAGTCTGTGTAGCTGTAATACATTGTACCCTCCTCCCAACTCTGCTGTAAATGTTCGAATGTCAATAAGCAAGTGGAGTGTGATGTACAGTGATTGTTCTGGCAAGGTTTTCTGTGAGATTTGCACTGGACTGAAACGTTTGCCATGTGTATAAGGAGGAGGCCGGCAATGTTCCCATGCATGGTTTCGAGTAAAACAGATGTCTAAGGCAATCAAGAGAGAAGAGCCTGATGTGTGCTGATGTCGTCTGTTATAATACCCCTTGATGTTGTAGCCTTATTGTAGAAGTGTATTTCAGTTGCCCAAAGATAAAATATCTGTGAGTAGTTTCTCTTGTCTCTTCCATGCAGTGTGTATATCTAGTTGATCTGTTGTAATATGAAATAGTTCAACAATACCTCGACGGGACCTTTATACAAGCACTTTCCGATCCAAGTTTCCTACAGTATGCAGTGCTTGGACGGGTCTGATTTTAATGCAGTAGTGACGTTACAGTGGAATGCCTGATGTTTTTGGTGTGGCTTGGGTTCCTCATGTATCAACATGTTAAATTAATCATGAGTGCCATGTAGTATCCTTACATATCGTATTGTACTGTATGTTCAGCATCTCAGGAGGTTAATTTATTTCTGGTGTCATATATTGTTCATGTTGTGTTTTCTTTGGTCTGAGTGTTACTGCTTTGCATGACTCTGTGACAGTTGTTTTTCTGTACAGGTGTCAATAAATATGTGGCACTTCATTCCACTAATTCAGTGTTGCTCAGTATGTGCACGTCCATTATTACTCGAGTTAAATGGTTTTATCAACATGGCAACTTTCTTTATTAATGGGAGACATGTTTGGTCAAGTTTATTCCAAAGACCCAAGTGTATGTATGCAGAAGAAATTGCTTGAATTTTTTATTTATTTTATTCATTCAGAGGTTTTCCAAGCAACAGTAGGAAACAGTGAGGCAAAAGTCCAGTGTCAATGCTACTCAATAATTGGCTCTATTTAGCATTACTCAATAATTAGCTTTTTTAATTTTTTAGACAGATACCACAGTCCTGCCTTCTTGCTTTCTGTGCTTCGGGTACAAGCAGATGTGTGACACAAAAGGATTCTGAATTTTTATTCGTAAATGTTATCTGATATCATAAATTCAAAATATACTCTCAACCGAAAGAAAACAGTGGAAGAAAATCGAGACGTCTCAATGGAAAAGACCATCATTCTTTTGTTTTCAGTCAATTATAAATTGACTGTGGGTGCAGTGGTGGCTCAAGCCCCAGCAATGCCAAGATACCACTGTTTGGCCCTTGGGAAGGCCCTTAACCCTCAACTGCTCAGATGTATAAATGAGATAAATGTAAGTCGCTCTGGATAAGTGCGTCTGCCAAATGCCATGAATGTAATGTAAATAAATGTCAAATAATCCACCACAGAAGCTATAGCTAAGTCTGATTATGAAATAAGGTTGATATGGGATTCAAAAAATCCATTCAAAAAATTGATTCTATCATGTGTATCTGTGTATATTGGTTTATGTCAAATACGAACTTAAATCTTTGATCTCTTTAAGGATGATAAAATCTTTCATTCATCTATCCATTCATTCATTTGCATTTATTACTCTATCCTGGTCAGGGTTGCAGTGGGCAACACTGGGTGCAAGGTGGGAGAATTTACCCTGGATGGGATGCCAGTCCATCACAGACAGAATGCCCACGCACTCATTTAGACCTAGGGGCAATTTAGTGTAGCCAATACACCTACCCACATGTTTTTGGACAGTGGGATGAAATTGGATCACTCAGAGGAAACTCACACAGACATTCATATGAGTTCAGGATTGAACCCAGGATCCCTGGAGCTGTGCTACCCACTGCAACGCTTTGCTGCCCTGATCAAATTCTGGGGGTTTTTTTGTTTTGTTTTTGTTTTCTTTTAACTTCCAGCAAATAAAAACTAAAGCTGAGTATTAGTACACTGGCCTTGTTTCAGACAGGATACACAAGTGGAACTGATTTGTGTAGTTGATGGTGTGGCCATTTCCAAAAGCCTGTTTTTGTCAGGATAATGCAATGTCACAGACCTCGATAACCTGTCGCATCACTAATTTTGAAACAAATATTGTAACATAATATTGGCATTATTAGAGATGTTTAATAAATGCTTATTTAAGGATTTGAAACAGCTAGAAAAATTATTCAGATGGTTGAGATGGTTGTCCTATTAAATAGCACAGAATATGTTACATCTATCTACAGTTCTACAATGTGCACTGGAAAAAAACAACAATTTTATGTTCACAAAACTGCTGCTTAACCACTTTACACCTGTGGCTGCTGTAAAGATCCATATTGATTACTGGTGCTGATTTGTATTCCATTAAACCCATTAAGACGGATAAAAACAAAATTCCACCCTTAGTACCATTTATTTCAAATGAAAATTGTAATAATGGTTCTATAAATTGTGGACACGTTTGAAGCACAAAAGGGTGATTTATATTGTAGCTCATTCAACATTTTTTGGATGTAAAATAGAACAGGCAAATGAAATATAAATACATGGAGAACTATGAGTAGAATGACTAATGATATGTATACAGTAGGTTACAATACATATGTTGGAAGGTGTGCACGAGTCATTATCGTGACAGTTACAGCTAATTTTCTAAGACAGTTTCGTGAAATGTATCGTAATGTGCGAAATGTAATTACAACCCCAATTCCAAATAAAGTTGTGTAAAATGTACCTAAATAAAAAAATAATAATGCAATGATTTGCAAACCTAATAAACCCATATGTTATTCACAATAGAACATAGAAAACAGATCAAATGTTTAAATTGAGGAAATGTACCATTTTAAGATAATAAATTAAGGTCATTTTGAATTTGATGGCCACAACACGTCTGAAAAAAAGGTTTCTTTAAAAATTCTGCCTTTACAGTTGACAGATATGAATGTAAGTCGTGGTCTAAGACAAAGATATATAGGGTTGACGTGTTGTGCATACTGAGATGCTTTTCACCTCACCACAATTGTTCAGCGTGGTTAATTGAATTACTGTAGCCTTTCTGCCAGCTTGAACCAGTCTGGCCATTCTGAGTAAACTCTAGAGATTGCTGTGTGTGGAAAATCCCAGGAGATCAACAGTTATTTAAATACTTAAACTAGCCCATCTGGTACAAACAATCATGCCACGGTCAAAATCATTGCATTGTAGTGCTGCCACAAGATTCGCTGATTAGATAAATGCATGCTTTATATATCCTGTGAACGTCAAACAGAAACAATAAATACACTTTTAGTTAAAAAAAAAAAGAGTTTTTTTTTTTTTTAAAGAAAACCCTTTTGCAAGTTTGTTGTAGAAGGAGGGGGCATTTTCAATGCTTTGCAAAGAGATGGGGATTTCAGAATGATCTAGAGGGATAAGGCTTAATGCGGTACACTCGACCCTTGTGGAAGTCCTGTCACTACTAAGCCTGGAGGAGCAACGATATCAGGGTCTCTATTGGCTTGTGAGACAGAATCAATAAAAAATCTCAGACAGCCAAAAACGACTTACAACTCCTTTACCTTCCCTGTGAGTTCCCTGATGAGTTCCCTCTCACTGGCCAGGATGATGACATCCCAGGACAATGCCAAGGACTACAATAACATTCTACAGGCTCACCGCTCCTAGTGATTCTGAAATAGATTCAACAGCATGCTAACGATATATTGGGAATAAAAGCCATTCCAACCAGCATTTACCAATTTGGTAGAACACTGTAATAAATGCTTATAAGCATTTCTAAGCATATGATTTCTAAGTTTGAAATCGATTACAGTAAATTGTTGAAGCCTCTATTGTGTGGGGTCAGAGTGTACCCATGGCTGTAATAGTGTAGTTATGGTTATGGTGTAGTTTTTGTGTATATATATATATATATATATATATATATATATATATATATATATATATATATATATATATATATATATATACACACACACACACACACACACACACACACACACACACACACACACACAGTTGTGTGAAATGGAAATTGTTGGGGTTGTTTTTTTTTAGACATATATGGACAAGCAAACATTTGATCCTCTTTGAAACAGTGCCTATTAATAAAGTTGATACACTTTCTAATGACACATAAAAGTGACATTTTGTAGTAATTTTCACAATTTAAATGAACAAAAACCAAATCAGTCACATGGAAAAAGCAAGTACACACCTACATTTATCACATCTTCAAATCCAGAAAATTAGAATCAGGTGTTCAGGATTGTGTGCCAGTGATTAGAACCGGCTTAGGGAGTGCAGGTGGAACCTGTCTTACTTAAACCCCTCTCATATCTAGAGTCTGGTGTATCTTTGTTATTGAGGTGTGTGGTGTCATCATGCCAAGATCTAAAGAGTTCTACAAGGTCTTCAGAAAAAGGTTGTGGATGCTTATGAGTCTGGCAAGGGATTCCAAATTGTTTGAAATACATCATTCCACTGTAAGGAAAATAATCTACCAATGGTGCAGATTTCAGATGACTGCCAATTTGTCCGGGACTTTGTTGCAAAAAGAAGTCTCCAAAAACCATAAAATTTCATCACAGGATCTGCTAGTAAGTCTTGCAACTGTTGGTGTCAAAGTGCATGCTTCTAAATTTAGAAAGGGATTGCACAAATTTGACCTGCATGGGAGATGTGCCAGGAAAAAGCTTTTGCTACAGATTGCCAATGAGCATATAAGCAAAGACCAGGCCTTTTTGAATAATGTGCTTTGGACAGACGAATCAAAGATATAATTGTTTAGCCAGACAAAAGCAGACAAAATTGGCGCAAACCAATTTTTCAGGAGAAGCACCTCATACCGACTGTGAAGCATGGTGGTGGAAATGTTATGGTTTGGGGTTGCTTTGCTGCCTCAGGGACTGGACAGCTTACATTCACTGATTCAACTATGAATTCTGCATCTTATCAAAGAGCACATGAAGATAATGTGAGGCCATCTGTCCTAAAGTTGAAATTGAACTGAAATTGGACCTTTAACAGGATAATGATCCTAAACACACAAGCAAATCCACTAAGGAACGGCTCAGAAAGAAGAAATGGAGGGTTATGGAATAGCCTAGTCAAAACCCGGATTTGAATCCCATTGAAATGTTGTGGGGGGATTTGAAACTGTGGTACTTGCAAGAAAACCCTCAAACATCTTGCAACTGAAAGAATATTGTATGGAAGAGTGGTCAAAGATTTCAGCAAGCCGATGTCAGAGACTGGTGGACAATTATGCAAAACGCCTACAGGAATGGAGCAATACTAGCTTCTGAGGCCAAGGGTGTACCAAGGGTGTATGTTTCCACAGAAGAACATCACATCTATTGATATTTCTGTTGGATAAATGATTTAAAAAGCCAGTTTTCCTTATGGGTTTGTTCAAGTATATCACCTCAATATATACTGTGCATACAGTAACCTGCTAGTTGTTAGCCATGTGTGTTTTGTGTTTTTCAGTAATTTAGACATTTAAATTATGTTGTATCAGTCAAGTTAATTGATGGTCAGAAATTATGAAGCTTTCATTGTCATACACTTGTGTAAACCCGAGGGGATGATGATAGTCATGAATATTAAGGGCAAGTCCCAATCCCCATTCTACACTACTAAATAATGTGCTAGTACAAATATTGCACCATCACTATTTATCCATCCTACTTAGTGCATTGAATATGGTTTGGGGTGCAGCCCTGAAGTCTCACTGAATGTCTATTACTTGGAACCATTCGCCCTCAAATAGCTTGCACTATCAGAGAGGGCAAAGATTCCAAAATCTTTAATTATCCAGCGGCTTTAATTAAATCCTGTTCAGGTTCATGGAAGAATTGGAGCCTATCCTGGAAATACTGAGCCCGAGACAGGGATACACCCTGGATGGGGTGCCAGTCCATCGCAGGGCACCATGCACACATATTCACACACTCATTCACTCGTCTGTGCTGCCAAACAATCAAAGTAGGTAGGAGGAAACCAGAGAACCCAGAGGAAGCCCACATAGACACAGAGAGAACATGCAGAACTAAACACAAGCAGTAACCCGAGCTCATGATCAAACCAGGGACCCTGGAGCTATGAGATTATACTCATTTAATTATTTGTATTTTATTCTTTTATTTATTTATTTATTTATTTTAAACAAATGTCACAATTATATTGATAGAAAATATCCATAGATGGCCATGGAAAGCAGTGAACAAACACACAAGTCACGAATAAAATGTTATCTATGTTATTTATTGTTGATTAGGCTTTATAATTAGTGCTTGTTTAGAATTAGACTAAAGTCTCGAGTTGATCTATTAAAGAGTAAAGATGTCTAACATTTGCAAAATAGTGACCACACCTCTCTCTCTCTCTCTCTCTCTTTTTTTTTGTCTCGTGTTAAATCCTATTGCAGCCTGCATAACTAATCAGAAAGCATTTTCTTTTAATTGCAAGACAAAGGGTGAGCACAGAAACATGGCAGATAGTGCCATGGTGTCTGTTAGAGGGCACAGCTCCAGAGTCCCAGGTTCAATCCTATGTCCGGGTTACTATTTGTGTGTTTTGCATGCTCTCCCTGTCTCCACATGGATATCCTCTGGATATTCTGGTTTCCTCTCACCTCCTAAAAACATATTGGGGTGTGTGTGTGTGTGTGTGTGTGTGTGTGTGTGTGTGTGTGTGTGTGTGTGTGTGTGTGTGTGTGTGTGTGTGCGCGTGTGGGTGTACGTGCGTGGCATGCAACGTACATGCTTCCTGTCCAGTTCCATGCTTTGGGGGACTTAAGACTGTTGACACATTGGCACTGTCCCTCTTAACCCCCCTATTAGAACCACCCTTTAAGATTAAGGTTAGAACTCCAGATTAAGATTAAGATTAAGATTAAGGAACTCCAGATTTCTTACTATAAGACATTTACTTCTGGTGATTTGCACTTATTATTTTCCATATTTTGCGATGTCTTGTCTAAAAATGTCAATTCTCAATGCCGACTAATTTAAATCCAGCCTCTTAAGCATGTGATCCATAGCATCATTTTGGACAAGACACAGTAATGGATCTGGTTCTAACAGGCAGGGTGCTAGAGAGACCCCCTTAGGATAAAGACGGATGTGAAGTATGTAAACAAACAAATCTTATGAATGTGATTTACCAGTAGGTGGCACTAGTTGATTTACCTAAAGATGCCTGACATCAGAAAGCACAAATAGGAGTGGAAATTATTTAAATACTAAGAATGACATGAGGTAGGTTTCAGGGGTTTTATTTATTTAGTTAGTTAGTTGTTTTATTTTTATTTTTATTTATTTATTTATTTATTTTAAAGCGATATGAGATTGATTCAGCTATTGCACGTGTTTGAACAGCAATACACTGCAAATAACGAGATCAGTTCTAAAATCTTTAATACTTGAAAAGGGAAAACATCTCCAAAAAAAAATTGTTGCTGTATTCATAAACTTTTTTTTTTTTTTTAAAGAAGGAAAGGTTGAGGTTGATCATCACTGGAATAAAGCTGAATTTTTGTCTATACAAATGTGCAAGCTATAATTACTATAATTATTCTTAAAACGATCATTTCATTTCCTATGCATTTGTTGTATGAATGCATTGTATAATGGGTGCCGTTTGAACTGTTCAAAATAGAGCTATCGACTATTTCTAATCAGGAATGTCTGACAGTGCAACAGAAAATAATAAATGTGCATTCAACAATCGTTACAGTATACAAATTCCTTGTACATGTTGTAGGTTATAAATACGCCAACATTCTGCATTGTGGTTTCTTTCATGCAATACTACACACTACAATTGGGTTTTCTTAAATGCATAATGCAAATAAACGTATATAAATATACTGAATATGCAAATACCTATGAACGTTCAGTTACTAGTTACACTTTTTGTTTATCACAGACGTAGAAGTGACTAAGAACACTTCAGTAAGTACATATAAGTACATAACTTATATATTTGTATGTACATACCTTTAAGATAGTATATAACCAAAAAAAAAAAAAAAAAAGAGTATATAATAATATGTAATAATAGTAGGCCGGTTATGATTGTATGAGTAACAAGAAAATAAGAAAATAGCTCCTCAGGAAAAAAAAAAAAAAACTGCTCATATTTTGGGTATGCACATTGGATCATGTATTGTAGAATTATGCTTGCATTTATTTGTAATTATCAGTACATAGAAATGACTTTACTCATACTACATACCCTAGAAACTTTAGCTACACACTTTAGTGTTTTCAGGCTGTAACATACTCTAAAACAGAACTAGATGTTGGAGCAAGGCAAACACTTAAATTATGTGCAGTGCAAGAGGACGAAAGCAACAGGATTGGTCACACTGATCTGACTGAACGATTCTGGCACAGATCCTACAGCATTGCTTCATACGTTGGGAGGAGAAAGGTCAGGGTTGCCAGATTGTACAAGTTTCCCGTCCAGTTCATGTTTGGAAAGAAACAGTAGCCTTTGTGAAGGACTTGTTCTGACTGGATTAGAGTAAATCTGGGGGAATGTTGTAAGACTTGATAGTGCTGCAAGACCCCCACTTAAAATGTGATTGGCTACCTTGTTTACACAACAACGTTTTCAACTAAAAACGGAAAACCTTTGATTCGTTTTGGCTGTTCATTTCCACGACAGCAGCGTTTTGGGGGGGCTGAAAACGCAAACTTTTGAAAACGGGTTTCAGAGTGCGAGTTTTTGAAAACGGTGCCGTTGTCGTCTCCGTGTAAACGTACAAAAATGGGAATCTGTGAAAACGATGACGTCACACGCACATGTATTACGTGTTCAGTCTATAGGCATGCGCGCGAGTACTTCAAAACAACACACGAGACATTTAAAACTACAGTGGCGGACTACAGGATTTTTTTTGTTTGTGCTCAAGATTTTGAGTTTATTAACAGTTGAGGACGGGTTCCCTTCTGAGTCCGGTTCCTCTCAAGGTTTCTTCCTCATATCATCTTAGGGACTTTTTTTGCGGATTTTGTTCAATTTTGGTACAACGATGGTCAATTATTAGTATTTAAAAATGCACTATTGAAATTTTTTCCCCCCAGTATTTCAAAATGAACGAGCTTTGTTAACAGAATTCTGACCTGGAGCACAAGAAAAGCTAAAAGATGAGGTTAAAGACAGAAAAATCCATTTCCGCAATGAAAAAAAAAACCTTTATGCATATTTCATATACATTAAATTATATGACATTAGGGATGTCTCAGCATCTATTAACCAAGAAAAATAATCCGGATCTATGCATGACAAGTGGAAGTTTTCACAATTCCTTATGACAATGAATCATTTTCCAAGTCTAACTATCGAGATTCTAAGTAACTTTTTTTGTACTCCACGTAGATCATAAACCATTGAAATCGTTTGAGTAATGTAAACGTTATGGTGCTTTTTATCCAGAAAAACCGCAGCGCCCCCGCTTACTTCTGTTTGTTTATAGTGCATTCTTGGCCGGATCAATATGACTGATAGGTTGACGTGAATGCTTATGTGTGCAGGCGAGTAGTGTTTCTTTACAAAGTGATATCGCCGACTACTGGCCTGGCATGCATAATACAGCGTTTTTTTGTCGTTTTCGCGGATCCGTGTGAACGGGGATCGTTTATACAACGTCGTCGTCTGTACGTGAAACGCAAAGGAAAAACTTTTCAGTTTTTAGTACATCGTTGTAGTGTACACGTACCCTTAGTGTCTCCCTCACTTATAGGTATCACTTACCACAAAATCTTACACATTTACCTGAATAATAATTAAAATCCCATTGACGTGGCTTGAACTGCGCAGCATTATTCAATGTGTTGAGGTCATTTCCACTGAAACAGGCAGTCAGGGCGGGTCATATCGGGTCCGTCCGCCAAGAAAATTACAGCTCTTGTGGGCGGGACGATTCTAGAGAGCGTTTGATTGGACAGAAAATCTGATGAGAAGCTGAAGTGCAGAATGATGTCATCAAAACTGTCGATCCGTATTGGTGGTAGAAAGACACTGTCAATTTTGAATACATATATCTTCTAAATGCGAATTTTGTCATTGTTTTTGAGCACACCAGCTTATAGATAACCTTATGCCCAACATATTCATACTAAAAGCCACAAAACTTCCATTTTGATTGAAATGGGAAGAGATCACGTTTACACAAAGCAGGTTTAAAAAAACAAAACAAAAAACACAGTTTGATGAATTGAGGAAATTTTCAGGGGGCTCCCATGGAGTCAGAAGCTGAGGCATTTTATATATACAGTAGCTGTATTTTTGTCTGATTAACCCATTTTTAAAATAATATTTACACGTGATTACACTGGAAAGCCAAACTACAGTTCTGTGGTGATATTTGTAAAATATTTCACACATTTCAAAGACAGCACAGGTAATCTCATTTGTGCTGAAGCTGTCCCGAATAGTTAGAAACAGCGCAATGGAGCCATAACAAGAAATAAAAGATTAAAGTCAATGGGAATGAGTAACAGATTTGAAATGAGTCAGAATGAATACGGTTTTGGCCATTCATGCAGAACACATTGTTTAAGAATGATACTGTTTTTTGTATACCTCAGATAATGCTATTACATCCATCCATCCATTTTCTGTACCGCTTATGCTACACAGGGTTACAGGGGAGCATGGAGCCTATCCCAGGGGACTCGGGGCACATTGCGGGAATTCTGGATGGGGTGGCATAATCGCACACACATTCACTACGGACAATTTAGAGACGACAGTCAGCCTACAAAAAAAGCATTGGACTTGGGGTGGAAACTGGAGTACCCGGAGGAAACCCCCGAAGCACGGGGAGAACATGGAAACTCGGCGCACATACAGGTCGAAGGAGAGAATCGAACATGCTAACCGCTAAGTTACTGTGCCCCCCTAAATATTTTTACATTTAACTACTTTATGCATTATGTATATATAATCAGTGTTCAGAGTATATCCATTGTGTGTGAGGTGGGAATACACCCTGGATGAAAAAACCAGTCCTTCGCAGGGCACCATGTGCACACTAATTTACACCAAGGGGCTAATTTATCATAGCCAATCCACCTAGCAACATGTTTTTGAGAGGTTGGAGATAACTGGAGAACACTGAGGAAACTCATGCCAATATGTCAAAGACAGTAACATGAGCTCAGGATCAAACCGGCTGTAATTCAAAACACAGGTTTATATTAATACCCTCGTTCTAGGACATTGTGTCTGTAGTATAAACTCATACACAGGGACTTGTATGGTGACTTCTCCACTAGTTTAAGACTAATAATAAACAGATTTTTTTTTTTTTTTTAAAAAGGTGTTGTTTTATAATAAAGATGTGTCATCATTGATATCAAGGAGCTTCCTGTAAGGAGATGATTATTTAGCATTTATGGAAGTAGTCTCGGGGAAACAGTTAGTATGTTTTCTTGCACAGGAAGTTTTCCAGCACAGCAAAGTATTCAAGAGAGAGGACATAGCGCATCATGGTTTCTCAGTAACATGACAAGATGCCCCCCCGGTTTTCTCCACAACTTTTTCGCCTGCCAATTCTCACCCACCAGCCAGCTTTCACCCATCGTGCAACAGCTTCCAAGTAGTAACGGTGAACGCTAGCACATTCTTCTTTTGAGACACTTGAAGTCAGCTAACCACATCCTTTCAAACTTCATGAGGAAAAGTGCTATCAACCCTCTTCCACATACATAAGTTCGCAGAAGCCCACAATTGGCTAGTGTCACTGTGATTGAGTCAGCATTCTGCACTTTTCTGATGTACCACTCAGGACACTGAGTGTTGCATTTGTTGCCTTCGACAGACAGAAAGCACACCCGAGAGGGAGATAGAGAGAGAGAGAGAGAGAGAGAGAGAGAGAGAGAGAGAGAGAGAGAGAGAAGCTGGTGAAAGACTGACAGCTTCTGTATAGTTGTAATAACAAAAGTGTTAACAGGAAGTCATTCATCTCATGAGTTTTGCAAAACCCGCATCACACCTCGTCATTGATTACTGATCATTTTTCTACAACAGCACACACACACAGACACACACTGTCTCTGAGGTGGATTATTCCTCACATAATACAGCGAGAGAGAAAGAAAGAAGGAGATAGAGAGTAAATTCAATTCAATTCAATTTTATTTGTATAGTAAATGAAAGAGAAGCTTTTGAAGGAGTGACTGTATATAGTCGTTACAATGTAAGATTTAACAGGAAGTAACTTGTCTCCACAACCCCCGTTACTACATCTCGTCATTGATTATTATTTTTTTTAGAACATCTCTCTCTCACACACACCTCCACCAAGGTGGTAAATTCCTTACATGATGCTGAGAGAGAGAGAGAGAGAGAGAGAGAGAGAGAGAGAGAGAGAGAGAGAGTGAAAGAGAAGCTGGTGAAAGAAAGACTGTTTGTAGCTGTTATAATGTAAGCTTTAACAGGAAGCATCACAACACCTCCACATTGATTATGTTTCTATAACAGCACACACACACACACACACACCCACACACACACACACACACACACACCAAGGTGATTTATTCCTTCCATAATACTGAGAGACAGAGAGAGAGAGAGAGAGATAGACAGACAGACAGACAGAGAAACAGAGGCTGAGAGAGCGAAAGAGAGAGAGACTTCGACAGACAGACAGACAGACAGAGAAAGAGAGACAGAGACAGACAGACATAGTGAGACAGACAGAGAAAGAGAGGCAGAGAAAGAGAGACAGAGAGACAGACAGACAGAGACAGAAAGAGAGACAGAGACAGACAGACAGAGAAAGAGAGGCAGAGAAAGAGAGACAGAGAGAGAGAGACAGAGAGACAGACAGACAGAGACAGAAAGAGAGACAGAGACAGACAGAGAGACAGACAGACAGACAGAGAAAGAGAGGCAGAGAAAGAGACAGAGAGAGAGACAGAGAGACAGACAGACAGACAGACAGAGAGAAAGCGAGTATAAGAGAAGTTAGTGAAAGACATTGTTTATAACTGTTATAGCGTAAGTGTTAACAGGAAGTAACTTGTCTCGCATACGTTCCACAACCCACATAACAACAACTCAGAGTTGATTATTTTTCTATAATAGCACACACACACACACACACACACACACACACACATGCACACAGATACACACACACATACGCACTAACACACACACACACACACACACACACACACACACACACACACTAACACTCTAACACACACACACACACAAACACACACACACACACACACACACACACACACCGCCCGGTTTATTCCTCACATAATACTGCCGTCATTTAAGCAATAGTTATCTGGGCTAACTTTTTATTCATTATTATTTATAAGACAGCATTTTCTGGCATTCGTGTGAGCCCAGGTCACGTGCTCATATCCTCAGCTGGGCCACCGTGTTAATGCCCCCCTACCCTGTTAATACCCCCCCCCCCTCCCTTTTCTCTCCACCATGAATAAAATCTGAGAACCGCCCCTGTAAGGGTTGAAAACTGGACCCAATCTGGCAACGCGCACAGAAAGCTCTGCTCTCAGCATCAGCGCAGCGGCAGCACCTGCCATCGGACCACAAACCCCGGCACTTCAGCTCCAAAAAAGTTACCGAGGAAGGGTTTTAACCGCCAACACGGACTGTTACACGGCCAACGGAGGTGGAGAAACACCGGTGTGGACCCACAGCACCAAGGAAGTGACAAGAGACAAGAGAGAAACGCACGTTACACACACACCCGCAGGTGAGCGTTTCATTTACTCAACACTCAAACTCCGGCGTGTGAGAGTGTGTGTGTATGTATGTATGTGTGTGTGTGTGTGTGTGTGTGTGTGTGTGTGTGTGTGTTTCTCTAAATTCAGAAGTAACTTCAGCCTGTGTATCCAGTGATCTTGTACTAATGGTCACATTATGTGGAATAAAACTTTCTCATTTTATTTCATAGTCGAATGTTTTAGGTTTACAGATCATTACTGCACGTGAGTGTGATGAATACCTGCTCAGGTGTAGCTCACCAGATTTAGGAAAGACTGCAAATTCGCCTTAGAAGTAAATATTTGTGCTCGTATGAACAAAACAAACAAGACAAGAGTTGATACTTTAACGCTGCCTTGTACAGTCTTTCTCCTATGACTCAGCAGTTTACAGATTCACACCATGGTTATGACCTAAAGTAAATCAGTAAGTGTTTTATCTCTACACCATCAGGACATTGCACTGGAAGCGATCTAGCTACACAGATCTTGGAAAGTTAAAGCTATGGAAGGAATAAGTGTGGCAGAAATCATTCACGCACTGACCGTGGTCTCTGAGGATAACCGTCTCCTTCTGTAAGTGAAGTGACCAGAAGGTTGTGAGTTCAAATCCCAGAACTGTCAGAAAGCCACTGTTGGGCCTCTGGCCAAGACCTTTAACCCCTCGGATTGCTTCAAAGAGCATGCCAGAAAGGAAACATAAATAGAGATAATGCATGAGCAGAACGCTTGTATGCACACACACATGATAGTCGTATACTATCCGTCAGATTTGAAAAGGAAGCAGGGATATTACTTTTATAAAAGCAGCACACACACAAGCATATAACTTACTACATTTCCCAGGAGGTCGCGGTTTAAAATGCAGTCCGCTTTGTTCCATCGAGACCTTAAACGTGTCGTTTTGTTCATTCGTTCACGAAGGATTTTGCTAGCGGTGGTGGTTTTTTTGTTTGTTTGTTTGTTTTGTTTGGTTTTAGGGTTGTTTGGGGTTTTGTTTTTTTTCCGTGCAGGAAGTGACGTGACGCGGTGTCGATGTCATTTATCCAGCTCATAAAGCCCGTTGTGTAATATGGTTTCTGTGATGTGTTTGCTAAACTGATCAAGCATCATTTAAATAGCGAACATAATCAGTGTCATACAATTTGGTCTCCAGAAGCGAGACCAAGTTCTTCTAGTACGTTCATGCAGACGAATATTAAAGAATATATATGTATAAGACTAAGGAGCTGTAATTATTCTTTTTTTGACTGACGTATATGTAGAGGAATCTTTTACATACGGCACCAGACTGTATTCTTGTTCTTGCATAAAACGTGACTCATATTTACTGGCAAGGGTGAATTCTCGACCAATATCATGAGGCAGACAGAGTGAGTGCTGCTCTGAACGTTCTTTCGATGATCCCAGCACCGTGGTGATTTATTTTTGATGTAAATGTCATCATAAGTTACACTTTTTTGGGAAAGAGTTACGAAAGTCACCCTTATGTTACTGCCATGATGTTACAAAACTGGGTTAATATTAGAAATATGAATCAAGTTCTAATTTGAATAAAATCCAGCGCAAATTGCACTGAAATGAATAAAGTCATTTGCAAACTGCGACGGGCTGTGTGGGCCGCGTGTGTGTATGTGTGTGTGTGTGTGTTAGCCTACGCGCACACACACACACAAACACACACACACACACACATACTCGTTTCCTCTTATCAGTTTCTGACAATATGATATGATTTTGATTACGCCTGTAATAAAATGCGGTGAACATTGCGAATCACAGCAGAACCAAAGTCGCTCTTGTGACACTCACAATCACTATTTAAAGAAATTTCCGCCCCCCCCCCAAAAAAAAAAAAAAAAAAACCAACCCTTGTGACGTTGAATTGTGAAACCAACAAATAAAGCAGTAGTTCATGGCATCGGATGGTGTTAATATATCAGAGGTCATTACTCAAATGGAAGCGTTTGGATTAATAAGAAGCGCTCATATAGATCCCGATCCTGAGTAACCTTTGTTTGCTTTTGTTATAATATGGTGATATTTTAAACATGGTAATGCTTCTTTAAATCATTAAAATAGTGAGTGTTATAAAAACATTTGGTGTTGTGTGTGTGTGTGTGTGTGTGGATTCTGGGCAACATGGCGGCATTGGCGATCATATCCTTGCTCAGCTTTTGGAGGAGCATACTGCCATTTGTGTGCCGCTTGTTTTTGCGCTCGTGTTGCTTTTGTGTAGCGTTCTCAATTGTAAGGAAGACTCTGTATACAAGAAATGGAAGCTATCATTACTAATCTATCATACCTTAGGTAGTTATGGTGATGTGTTGCTGATTTGGTAATAAATTATGTTACAGTATATAGTTCTAAATGTACACTCGAGCATAAAAAATAAACAAACAAATAAATAAATAAACAGACAAGAAAAATATTGTCATTATATTGTATGAAGAGAAAAAGTTGTCAAGTTTGCTTGTCTGTGTGCTTTCTATATGTTTAATAGAGTAAGTGAGTTTATAGACATAACTAGGGTCACGTAAGTAGATCTGTGTGTGTCGCGTGTGAGGGAAGTTACACTGTGTGGCATGAGAAGGTTTGTACTGAGATGTTACACGATTGACGTAATACGCGATGGACTTTGCTCGGTTGTTATAAATGTGCAGCGGAGCGATCCGAGTGAAGTATTGTTTACATTCGGTCTCATTCTAGTACAAAACCGGCACTAAAAACAAACCTCAAGTTGCTTGCCTTGCTTGCGTCAGCAGATCATGCAGGTTTTCTTCTGGGTGGTTGTGACTCGTCAAGTGTGGCCTTTGTTATAAATAAGAGTTTCAGGACTGCATTATAGTGCACACTTAAACAAGAAAAGCCTTTTTTTGTTTTGTTTTCGTCTTGAGTAAGAGGAACCGTCGAAGAAAAGTCAGAAAAGGTATCACGTCACGGCTTTACCGTAGTGTAACGTGCTGTACTGGTTCTCGATCGCAATCCTCCTGAGTGTAACACACCTTCGTGAACATATCAGTGGACTGATATTCAGCTGATTAGGCGGAGCTGATGGATTTGCTGCTTTGCATGCCCCGATAATTGGTTATATACCTCGATATCTAGTGCGCAAGATATTATTATGACTCTTCAAAATCCTGTCACTATCTCCGTGCTCCATTTGGGAGGAGGTTGCCTATGTAGGCACCTGTTTCGCGCTCGTGCGTTTGTATTACCGAAACAAAGTCGGTCCGGTTCAAAGGCGACATCGTTCGCAGAGAAAACAATCCCCTAGTTGTGCATTGAACAAAAATGGCAGACAGAGCTTTCAGGCTGAATTTTCAGCTAAAATGTCGCCCGGTGTTTACAGGAACAGGTAAGCATGTAGTAATGTTTTTCAGTATGATGTTGCGATAATATGGTGACACATAATATAGGTTTAGGTAGTTATTGTGTTATCGTGATGTGAATTTAACCTCACCGCACACTTGCATGTCATTACGGTTGACTAGGAATTGAATATGACATGTTCCTGTGTTTATTTGACGATAAAAGCCTGCACTTCTCAATTATCATCTAGAAAACCTCGATTCTATCATATCTACGAAATTAGGTGCATGGAAAGCTTTCCCACCAGGGTAGCGTTAAAAAGTTCTCTAATATAAAGTGTTTCATTAGTGATTTTCACTTGTGTACAAAATATCAGCTGTACAAAGGACTTTGTTTAGCAGGACCACCTAAAAAGCTCGAGCCGTTTCAGTAATACGCCGTGTTCACCAAATGCCCGTGCTGTCATATCAAAACAAAATGCTGTAAACTTCAAAGACTTCCAAAAAAAAAAACAAACAAAAAAAAAAAAACAATATGACCTACTTGACGGATACTTTTACATTTTAAATGCCATGTGTTTTTGCTTCTGTCAGCAATGTTACTCTCAGACGTGAGTGATAAGTCTACGGTCTGCACCTCGTACGCTTGCTAGTAAATTCGGGTTGCGGGATTTTATTTAAATAATCATATTAAGCTGCCTTTAAAAAAAAAACAAAAACACGACAACAACAAATAGTAGTGAACATCTGTAGCAGTAGTAAAACAAATACTTCAAACAACCGCAGCTACATGTCAGGTTTCAGATGAAAGTGCTGCATGACATCTGAAATGGCAGGTATGCATTTTTTTTGTTTTTTTTTATAGCATCAAAAGAGCCAAAGTGTGTTATAAGTTAAAAGACGGCATACTGGCGTGTTTTGTTATCCTGTTATGTGTTTAGTATCAGCCTATTTATGGTATATTTATCATTTGTTTTCACATTGTAACAACCCACATGTATGTATACCATAATTATCCATAAATGGGGGGGGGGGGGGGGGGGGGGGGGGTAATATTATATTCCCTAATATTATATTCCCTATAAGAATAATAATAGGAATAATACCAGAAATATTAACCCAGGTTTTTTATTATGATCTCTCTCTCTCTCTCTCTCTCTCTCTCTCTATATATATATATATATATATATATATATATATATATATATATATATATATATATATATATATATTCACTGCTTCAATGGATAATAATAAAGAAAAACCTCGGTTAATATTTGTGGTATTTTTCCTATTATATATAATATAAAGATTAACATCCTTCTTCACCTTGGCGTAATTAGATACACCGAGCGGCTACTGTGTCGCAACTTGCTCACAGAAGAGATATTCGGATAAGTGCAGACGTGCACCTGTGGTGTGTGGTTTCCATTCCGTGTTTGAATTTTTCCTTTTTGGGTTTTGCAGCATGATGCATTTTGGAGATAGATGTAATTCTCAGATGTATATAAATGTACATCGTGTGTGTGTGTGTGGGTGTTGTGGGGGGTTTGAGTAGGTCTACATGACTGTGTTAAAACATGCCATTCAATGCTGAGATTTCTAACACGTTTTATCTCGCTAATTACCTTCTGC
The DNA here is from genome assembly GCF_001660625.3 of Ictalurus punctatus. Taxonomy (NCBI): domain Eukaryota; kingdom Metazoa; phylum Chordata; class Actinopteri; order Siluriformes; family Ictaluridae; genus Ictalurus; species Ictalurus punctatus. The sequence goes on from NC_030436.2 coordinate 3,696,525, forward strand.
ATGTTTTTAGCGACGGGATCATGTACGCATGCTGCATGTTTATGGTTTTATTTATAGAGTGCATCACATTTGTAAAGCTCGTCAGTCAATGTCGGTTGAACGTACATACTAACAAACATTCATTGAGGACAATAAGTTATTGTATAAGTAAGTATTCCTTTCGTTAAGTCTGCATGAGCGGAGATCAGAGTTTATTGACTAAGTTTCCCAAAACCATTGTGGTGTCAGGAGTAAAAACGACACACGCAGTATCAGTTTAAACACTTCACTGAAAATGACCCGAACGCTATGATGCCCTTTTTTTTATTTATTTATTTTTTTAATGCACTCGCTGTTGCCGCATATTTATTTGCTATAAATGAGCTGATATGAAATATGGGTGACACAAAGATTGGCATAATGATAATGTACGTTACAGTATCGTATACTTAATGGGAATCATCAGTTCTTTAATAACTCTGATCAGAACAAGAGATTTAGATACATTATATCAAGATGCATCAAGGTTTGTCACTCTGTTAAATATGTTGATTTAATGTAGCAATTTGTTGTCATCTCATTATGCCTGTCTCTTATTTATCTATATTTTATGAAAATAAGCGAGGTGTGTGGTGGACTTGGTAAACCCTAATATATGAAGTTTTGAAACATAGTTATAGCACTTCAAAAGGGACAAAATTGCATTTAAAGATTCCCTTGCCAATTCCTCTGATGCACTGAATTGCCTAAAAGCAATTGCTATGTATTTATTTATTTAATTGCCATTTATTTGATCATGTACTGAAGCAAGTGTATAGCAAAAATCTAATGTTAGTTAATGGAATATAATAAAACTAAGTTTATCTCTTTATACCAGCCTTTATTCATAGCCTATGGCCGTTTTTGCAGCTGTATTTGTTAATCTGGCTACACATCTATTTAACCTGATCTGTGCAGAAAGCCTAGGCAAGTTTAGAAAGTTACTAAAACATTTCGGCATCTTTCTTGGGGGGGAAAAAAAAGTGTCATTTCCAGAATTCAGCCACAGCAACATCCGACGGGTTTTCCAAGAAGTTCCTACCCTCTGAACCGCTTGTGGTCAAATTCGGAGAAGGAAAAAAAAAAAAAAAAAAAACCCCAAAACAACAACAATCCAATTAAAAGCTTAAAAGAAATTTTCTTATAAACATGCGGAAGATCTAGGGAACTCTAAAGCTCCCCGGCCCTTTCAGAGACAGCCCAGAACGTCATAGGTTTATAACACTAATCCCTGACTTTTATCGCTTTACTAATCGCAGACGCTATTTAAAAGGTGTTACTGTGAAAACGCCCTGCTGTTTTGTCTTCTCTTTTATTGGAAATAATGATCCTACTGAACTAATTGGTGTTTCATGACAGACTGTGAGTGAACATCACACACGTTGGATTACAGAAGGGGATTAAAATGAGAAAGATAGACATTGAGCTTGTGTTTTAGGTCCAGTAACACAATCGAGATTGGATGAATGCATCAGCACCGGTTATATTAGATACTTCAAATGACATTTGATTAGGTCGGAGGTTATCAAAGTGCTTCATCTTGACAGCGAGCCCACTGGGACTGGAGAAATACTGGACATATTTGCTTACCGAAGAGTACATAACGTTTCATAAGTGCGTACGATGCATTCTCAACAGCCTGACATTTGTACAGGATTGTCGGAAATGATAGTAAACATATTTGCCGCACTGTCGAATGTCAGCTACATCATTCAGCAAGCTGACCTTTCTCAGAGTGTTTGGACAGGAACAGCATGGCCACATGGTTTTGGTCAGCACTGTGAATCCCCTGCTGTGCGTCCCTCCTTTTTCCTGTCCACCTCGAGGAACGAGGGAAGAGCCCTCTTCTGGTACGCGATGTTTGAGGCCACTCGTACTCGCATTAGCCCCTTCCTCATCCGCTGAGGAAGCTGAGGAAGCGCTGGAAACCCCAGGAGAGGCATCAACCGTTAACTCATGCCTATTAAAAGCAATTGGGGGAAAGTTCACGTGCTCAGATATTGTGCAAGCACAAATTCCCAAGGAGCTACACAATAAAGATCGTGGTGTCCGACACACTCGCCAGAAATGCTATTTGCGGCGGGTCTGATTCGTCATTAAAGTCCGTTGAGAATGGTCAGGTAAACGATCGCTCAACATCCGTCCTCGGTTATGTACTAGTGTGGGTTTTAATGTTTTCTCCAGGGCTTTGAATTATTTGAGAGCAGGAGATCATGATTAGTCATGTGCTGGAAAGATGGAGGAGTTGCTACGTCCTTACGTGTGTGTATGCGTGTGATGTGTGTGAAGATGCTTTTTGGTCAAGGGCTGACGAAGAAATAGCTCAGATCATTTGCTCGAATTGCAGACTTTATATGTCCAGTCAGCTGTTGTCTAAAATTTATGAGCAAGAACTGTGAAGACCTAGTTGCTAAGCAGGGTACGGTACGGACATTTCTCCTATCGAGGACCTTTTCCAAAAAGTTATTTTTTTGTGGAGTCCGATTCAATTTTGTGAGTCTCAACCACAGGGCCGGGCGATAGGACAAAAATATCATTTCACGATACTTCAGGACATTTCTACGATACACGATGCGTATCACGATATATAACTCAGCCAGCAAACTGTCTGCAAAACAGTAGTAAAATAAACCAAAAAAAAAAAAACCTTAAACTGAGTTTGACGGTACTTTTCTTTAATACCTACAATCATAAAAAAGATTAAGTTAAAAAATTAAAACATTACCATACCAACGATATCTCAGAAAAGTGTACTGTGTAATCATTTATCACAATATCGATAGTATATCGATATATATCGCCCAGCCCTACTTGACCAGGGCGTCTGCATTGTATGGCCTTTATTTTGTGCTTAAAGCGATTTTAGCAAAATGACCTCACAAAAACTTAACAGATTTACAAATCATGAGTCTGGGTTTTAGAAAATGTTTCTAGCTAGCATACGGTGTATACCTTAATTTCGAGTAACAAGGATACTTAGCTATACCCACTGGACGAATCATGCTGTTACGCAACACGATGGAATGATCTGGAACAAGAGCTTAGCAGCAGGTTTAGTTTTCCTGAAACTCTAGCATGTACCTGTGTAATTACATGACGTACGTGACATTACGTTACATAACTGTATCACAATATCACAATATTATTAGTCATGTACTCTTTTTAAAGGTAATATAGGGATGAAATTAGTTAACTTTTGTCGTTTTTTTTTGTTTGTTTGTTTGTTTGTTTCTCAGTGTGGGTGGAGCTTCTAACCTGCCACGTTTCTTCAGACGTTTTCAGAGAAATTTTGTCATGGGAGTGCTGTGTTTGTGAAAGATACGAAGCAATACGAAACCTTACTTTAGCAAGAAAAGAATGAGGCCCAAATAAAACAGACAAAATAGACACTCACAAAAGCATAGGAACGATCTGCTACTGAACTACTGCGCCTCAAGAGTATTGAAAAAACTGCCAAAGAGGAACTACGTGCGGTTTCCTAAACAACCTTTCACTGGTATGTTAACTAAAGAACAACTGAAGTGTTTGTGAAAGACGCGTGCCATGCTCCTTCAGCAATACGAAACCTTATTTTAGCACACGACTGTCTTTATGTTAGTTTCAAATTGGGACAGCCTTTATTATCTAGGGGCAGTGATGCTGGCCAAAATTATAGCCCGCCTGGGCAGACTCATCCTGAATGGAAATTTGCCGTATTGATGGTATTTTAATGTTTACATACTGTGCGTATTAAATAACATGATATGCTGTATTGTCTCTTATTTGCAAATGCCCGATGTGCGTCATATATGGAGTATTCACTCCAGTGGGAATGAAATGTGACTTTAAAGTTTATTCGGAAGGTGCTAACTGTGATCGAGAGATATCGCATTTGCGAAGTCAAATCAAATCATTCGGCCCATCAGCTAAATACCCAGGCGTTAATCAGCTCAACATCGTGTGTCAGAAAAGCGCATCTGCTCACTGCATCCATTTCATTATAGGAGTTTTGTAATAACAAATGCAGAACCAAAGTACAAAAAAAAAACAAAAAAAAACCCCTCTCATAAGGCCACTATCGGTCATTATGACTGTCATGATCATAGGATCAGAGTTCAAGAACTCAGCCATGACGCTCAAAATGTCATGGTGCGGAGAAAGCAATTTATTACGTCAGCTTCATTATATAAATCTATCCCGAGGAAGAAGTGATCCGCCCGGCGTTCCGTAAAGAGAAGTGGAAAACAGAAAAGCAGTGGGTGAAGCAACAGGAAGTCATCTGGCTAGCCGAACACCTCACAGCACAACCACATGATGGTTAGCTGTCTGCACTTTTGCTGAGCCCATGAAGTGTAAAAATCAAGTTCCTGTTAAATTTGGTAGAACCACAGAAATAGCCACTCACTCGCCCAGTTGCCAAAGGTGTCTTCACTGATTACAGAGCTCAGTGCCACTGAGAAACGCAGTTCCGTGCCTTGGGGCTCAACACTTGGGTTTGGGGTGAGTAAGAGTTTTAGATACTTATCAGTGGTTTTAGATTTTAGCTTTGGTTGGTGCTGTTTTTTATTCTCACTCGGGTCAGATAATGGATACTAGAGCTGATACTGGAGTCATAACACTCGGTCACATATGAGAAATCCGTGGAAATAATAAGATTATTGACTCATTTTCAGACCTTAATAGCTGATTTTAGCGAAACGATATGCCACCACGTTCATGTTTTTCATGCCGTACCGAATGCTGATATTGATCATCCCGATGTCCCAGATGGCTTTTTCATTTAATCACAGATTACATGAGTGAGTATTTTATTTTATATAAGAGCTTCGGTGAGTGAGTTTGACATTTTCATTGTTTCCGCAGATGTTCGCATGAGGTTGTTCGTGTTCGCTTCGGCGTATATCGGTTCGATTCTTTTATTAATTCCAGAAATGATTCTGTCTTAAAGAATATCCGTCAGAAATGCATTTGCTTTTATGAAATAGGAAAGACTGACTTTTGATGATCCCTGTGCCGAACCCAGGGTTTGTTTGTTTTTTTTCATTATACTATTACAATTAACTCGCTATTGGAAAATAAGGATATTAAACATACGTTCCATTAAATACCCAAATATTTATGTTTATAGACTGTCAGATTGAGGAGACTCTGCGTCGGAATTTGTGCCTTATTAAAGGTATATGGTGACGCAGTTGTTGTAAGACTGTAAATACTGTAAGCCGAGATTCCTTTTACAGCTGGTATTAGACAATGTTAGTATCAATATAAGATAAATATGTGTATAATAAATATTTGAGTGCTATAAGTGTTTAAAGTAGGTGAGTCACAGAGATCAAGATTTTTCTCCAGTAAAACATTTTCCAATATAAATAGACTAAGTGCCTAAACATCTAGCAGATTAAGCAGATTTGTTTGCTTTGTTTACTTTTATTATTTTATATAATCGCATTTATTATTATTATTATTATTGTTGTTGTTATTATTGTTATTATTATTATTATTATTATTATTATGTGTAAAATATGAAGAAAAACACCAGTAGATTTTTTTAAAATTATAAAATAAATGTGATGACCTCGTTAGATTTACCTTGTTTTTTTCTTTCTTTCCTTTTTTTTAATTGCCTTTAATAGTACTACAATAAATAATTCCGTACTGTCGCATATTTACAAAAACACCATGCACTTTCTCCTTTGTTTTACAATGGCCAAAATCAAAGATTTCAATCCCTGAAGCTGAGCCCATGACTGAAAGTGTTGCTTAATCATTCCTCATTTATTTCTCAGTATCATTAAACCCGTAAATGCATAAATGTCATCATACCTTACTTAGCCCTTGTTAGCTACTCAGAGATTTCTTCATCCTCCTCTTCTCTTGAACCCAAGAATCAATTAACTTATCTTACTTATCTGTAACTGATATGCTAAGAAAACGTTTACAGAAAGCGAGAATGCCCATTTCCTGATTTTTATACACCGGACTCATCAAAAAAAAAAAAAAAAAAAAAAAAAGAAAAAGAAAAAAACAGCATATAGAAGTCTAAAAATGAATCCTGCTGCCTGATTCATTTCCGAACGTGGAAGTGAGATGTTTCTATGCAGCAGTTCAGCATATGAACATCAGGCAATGTAGATTTATTTATTTATTTATTTATTTATTATAATGATTCTAATTTTGACACCCATGTGTAAACCCATTGGAATGAACATTTAAACGGGCTCAGATAGGTTTGTCAAAATTACGATCACCCTTTAAAGAAAGACTCATTTGGAACATTTTTACCTAACCCGGGGAGTAAAAGTGAGAAATCTGCCTCAGGATTTCCCCCAACCAGGAGAGATTTTCTGAATAAGTCAGAAATCAGAGTTCACGTGTGCCATGCTAGACAAATCCATGCCAAACAGAATGTGGTTTAGGTCCGTGTAGTATAATCGCTGCATCAAAGTTACAAATGTGTGCCTAGTAAGTTCAGTAGTAGCCGTGTGGGTGGCGTGACAGCTTTATTGTCTGGGTTCAGTCTCATAGCGAGAGGGCACGGCAGAGACAAGAGCACAGGGGAAGAGTTTTCTGCCACTCACACTGGCACTGATGTCAGGAAGTCACATTTCTCTTTCTGCAGCTTGCTATGACAAATCCTCAAGGTCATGGCCTTTTCTGATGAAAATGTTGCACTGACAGCAGTACTCTATAATTCTGTGTTTTTCTGAGAACCCTCTCTTTTTTTTTCTTTTTTTTTCAAGGTCAGAGTGTGTTCAATAAGAGTCAGTGTGGAAAGAAAAAAAGAGAAAGAAAAAAAAAAAACCCCACTTTGATTTGTACTGATGTGCATGCGCACAATATGGGCACACAAAGGTGGCTACAAAGGTTTGAATCTCCACCTTGCTCAGTCCCACCCACTACCTACCAACATGCAGTACACAAACAAAGAAAATGGAGGCATAAATAAGTAAAATATAAAAAGAAAGAAATACCAAGCAAAATAGTGTCTGCTGGAGAACCCAGACGTACGCTTATACAAACAAAAGCTCGCACGAATAAAAGCAAACGGTTAGATGACATCAATGAGCTCAGTGTGTGCATACATATATTAGAAGAAGTCAGACAGAAAGGGATTACCACAGACGTATAAGACCAATTCAGGTAATAATTACCCTTACGCAAACACAGAAACCATTTAGTAAGAATGTATTCTTGTAACGATCTTGTAACGTTCTCTGAGCCGGATCATATGATAACACCGCATATACTGCGAGCGTATCATGATGTCTATGTCTATCGAGCCACCTGTAATGCAAAGTACGTCCTCCGAATCATATCAGTCTCAGCCCATTCTACTTCGACTGCCAAACAGTATAGCGCTGCAATTAAAAGAGCATTTGAGTTGTTGTTTCGCAATGTACAGTTCTCTGCCTATACCGGTCATGTTCTGCCGTGGTATCTTGTGAGAAATTCCACCAGGACAGGCCGGTGTGCTTATCATGCAAATGATGAATGTGTAGAAGTTGCTGAATGTCGTCAGGCTGGTTCTTCTTCTTGTGGACTCTCGAATGCTCCTTTCCACAAGCCTCCGAGACATCCTTGATGAGTAGCATGATTCTCAGGCGCATACGTGCCTTTATACAAACCTCTGAATTATGACAGTTTGGTAAGTGAACTTTTCCGATCATTTTGCTTAGTGTGCTTCTTTTCTGACTCTTTTTGTTTTCTCTGTATTTAATGCATGAAGGGAAATAAGTCGTCTATCGCGTGCCTGAAAAAAAGTATCTTGTCAGTGTTTGGCAAGTGCAACATTGCTGACGGGTCCAAGTAGTCGATTTTTAAAATCCGTCCATGTTTACATTTATACTTGGTCATTTGGCTGACACTTAAAAGGGAGGCAATTGAATCCAGGCATGTCTGAGCTGTTAAAGAAGTCAATAAAGGTCCAAGATTGACAAAGCAAGACGGAGTTTCCCATCAACTAACCAGATAGAACTGTAATATAGTTACAGGAAGAAACGAATGAGGCACAACCGAACAGACAGAATAAACCGACACTCACAAAAGCATAGGAACGATCTGCTACTGAACTACTGCGCCTCAAGAGTATTGAAAAAACTGCCAAAGAGGAACTATGTGCGGTTTCCTAAACAACCTTTCACTGGTATGTTAACTAAAGAACAACTAAATTATTCTTTTCCACCACAAAGAATCATTCTTGGTTGTTTTTTTGTTTTTTTTTTGACGTGTTTGAAGTTTGTAATCATGGTGTGGAACCCGGTGGGTGAGGGTGTGGAGGAGGACTTGGTAGACAGGTGGAAATTTCGCTGCGCTCGGGACTCGCGTTTATTCAGTCCGCGCTCTTCAGCGCACTTTCTAAAAACTCAAAAAAAACCAGCACAACAACAGGAAACAGGTCCGTCCCAGACACGTAGCTTTTGCTCCAAAAAGTGTGTGTGTGTGTGTGTGTGTGTGTGTGTGTGTGTGTGTGTGTGTGTGTGTGTGCATCTTGCAAGCTCTGCCAAGCGGTATCACACTTTCACTCTTTCTCTCGCCAGTTATGGGAGTCACTGAAAGCACAAAGAGACACATAAGTAGACTGGCGGTAATCAGACACAGATGAAAATCATGATGGGTCACCTGCTGGTTCGGCCCGCCTCCTCTCCGTCCACAGCTGACACTCAACCATGCCCTTGATGCCGCATACTCAGGCCAGGGAGCCATCCATCCTGCAGATCGCTCCTTGACCATCTGGTCTGTGGACCACCTCGAATTTGAATGGCTGAAGTGCCAGATACCAACAAGTGATCCAGCCCTCTGTCTGACGCATCAGTTTGTAGAACAAAAGGGAGAGAAAAGTCAGGAGAAGTCATCAGCGACCCCCCACACAAAACCACGTATACCTGGCAGAAAGCTTGCTTACATGGCTCTGTCCACTGGACCGGATCTGGCACCCGCTTTTGAGTGAGATCAGTCAGCGGGGAATTAGGTACAAACCTTCGATAATAGCCAACCAGCCCCAGGAACTGCCTCAACCAACCCAAATGAACAAAAGCGGTAACCCAAACGGAGTGGAAAAGGCTGGTTTTTTACCTGAGCTAGTGGGAGTCTACCAATACCATTTGGTTAAGTCTAGGCGTCAGGTATGTGTCAGATTTAGACACCGGGTTGAATTTTTTTAAAGTACACACAAAAACGGACCACCCCATTCTCCAAATTCTCCTGTGTTAGGTAACCTAAATTGTGGCGTTTTGCCCTCAGGTCCAGAACGTACTGAATTTTGTATTTACTGTTAGAAGGTCCCTCCTCCCAGTTTTCTCGAATGGCATCTAAGACGCCCTGGGGCTTGTGCCGTACAATAATTCAAATGGGGAAAACCATGTGGAGGCTTGCTGGACCTCTTGTACTGGAAATAACAGGGGGCACTTATTCCAATTCCGCACATCCTCATGTACGAACTTAAAAATCTGGGGGGTTTTTTAGCATCTGATTAATCCGCTCCACCAGGCCATCTGATTGCAGACGGTGAGCACTGGTGCGAATCGATTTAATCTTTAATAATTCGTAGAGCACGCATAGTGTCTGTGACATAAATGTAGAGCCCTGGTCAGTCAGGATCATGGAAGAGTACCTCTGCAACACTGCGTGCTGATATGTTGCGCAGGTCGAGGAGCACTTGGTGATCAGTTTGGTGGAAGATGGCGAGGGTCTTGATGATCTCGCCATGTGGGGAGGCTTCTGTCGTGGCGGTGGAGACTTCCTTAAATCCCCGGTTTCGACTGCGCTGTAGAACCCGGTAGGGTGAGGGTGTAGAGGGAGACTTTGCGTTTATTTACTCCGGCTTTTCATTGCACAGCAAAAAACTCAACACAACAACAGGAAATGGGTCCATCCCGGACTCACAGCTTTTACTCAGTCAGCTTCAAGTTCACGCTCGTTTGTGTGTGTGTGTGTGTGTGTGTGTGTGTGTATGTATCTTGGCTCCAAGATATGTATGTCAGTAGCATCATCGGGAGTTGAACACACATTCTCCGGACAATGCTGCGACACTTTTCTGTTCCGCCACTAAGGGGCCAATCAATCTGCTTTTAGTATCTCCTCCAAAGGCATTTTGTGAAACAAACAATCCAAACAAAAAATTCATGATCGAGAAAGTGAATCACCTCGTTCATGTTTATTACACCCTCTATTGTGCTTCACGTGAGCCTTCTGAATCACTGCTGATGACGTATTTTGCAAGTGTCAGCAAAACAGGCTTAATTAAATGAGCCCCAATGGATGCTAAATCTAGGGGGGGGCGGTTGTCACTTTGATTAATCACATGAAATGACTGTCACTAATAAGGTGTGTGAATCTATAGTCTCAGCTAGAAAGAAATCAGCCCCTGTCTTTACTTAATACCTGTAGTTTTTTTTCTTACCGTCGCTGTTGATGTTGTTTTTGGTTCCACCGATTTAAAACATCCACGTCTAGCCATTTGGTAACAGCAAATAAGATGGCAAAAAATGCACCTAATTTTTATTCATGTATTTATTTAATAAAGAAACTCTGGCATGAAATGACGAGTGATACAGTCGTGACACGTTAACATTAGCAGTGCAGATTAATAACAATATATACATAGATGTGGGAGATGAACAACTTTGAACATAAATGGAAAAAAAAAAAAATTTGTGTTACTCCTTCGCCTTGGCATGGCCATTATGGCTGTTAGGAAATATTAACGGAAAACATTACGTTTCTGTTGCAATACTGTCCCTGTGGAAAGGATTTCACATCACACTCTGTGAGCAACAATTTTCCATAACTTTCTTGCGAGAACAGAAGCAGAGCTCTCTGGTCTCACACCCTTTTTTGAAGGACACTCCAGTGTAGACCAAGCTGTATATGAATTTCTGTTTACTTAGAGACTCTAGAACCACCAGTATTTATAATAACTGGCGATCCCTCTTTCACAATTTACACGATTGTCATTAGTTGTATACTTCAGTTGCTTCGACAGCTTTTACTTTAACAGGTTTTCAAACTCGGACTCGTGAAACTTGAGTCTGGGATTACCTTAGCCAAGAAAGACGCATGCAAAGCTGCTCTTAAATGAGGAACTTTCGAAAAAAAAAAAATGCCGTCCTTTTAATGCCTTCTGAAAAGTATAAAATGATGTTTTGAAGCTTTTACTTATACTATTACATAGATCGTTTTAGCAGTGTTCAGCCATTAAATATCTCCTGAGCTGAAAATAAATCATATCATAAAAATGAGCATAGTACACATTCAGTCAGGAAAATAGATTAGATTGTATAACGAACTTTAAATCTTTTACTGTGTATTTTTTTTTTTTTTTTTTTTTTTTTTACAGTTTATGATTGTCAAGATAGCCAGCTCGCCTGCAACCCGTTCAGACAGGGGGCAAAGAAGAAGCCAATAAACATCAATGTATAAAACTTTGTGTATACATAGGAATTGATTCAGTACCTCTAAATGAATTCGGGAAAGTTGAATTGTTTTTCTGAGTGTTTCTCATGACAGTGTGACTAGCCGCAGCTAGGCTATGCTAAGCCATGCAAACTTGCTTACTGCACCGATATGGAGGACTTTTTTGTGCCTTGGTCATATCTAATTTGTTAGACGGTACATACTCACATTTCTAGTGTGACATCGATCGAACTATTGTGTGCGTATTACAACGTATCGGATAACGGATAATCAGCACCAATAATAAAAGTGTCTTAAATGTGATACAAACCTATGAAATATAATACTATAATAAATATAATACTTTTTTTTTTTTTTTTTTTTTGAAGTCTGTGGCTGACCACAACTGTCTACCAATAGCTGGTGGGCGTTCTGGCGCAGTATGGCTGCCGTCGCATCATCCAGGTGGATGCTACGTACTGGTGGTGGTTTAGGAGATCCCCCCTCCCATACAATATAAAGCGCTTTGAGTGCCTAGAAAAGCACTATATAAATCTAAGGAATTATTATTATTATTATTATTATTATTATTATTATTATTATTATTATTACCTGTCCTCTGAACACTGCAAGATCAGGCTTGACTGGGCCGGAACAATGAATGTCCATAGCGTTTATTATCTGTTGTTCAAATAAGCTGCATTTACTTAATCTTGCTTTGTTCGTCATGTTTTGTTACCATCACTTCAACACTTACACAGTTCAAGTCCTGTAAGACATGAGCCAACACGTGATCCCTTTATACCGATGACCTGTTTGTAAAGAACAGTTTAGCATAGCAAATGAACCAACTAAAATGTTATCATTTCTGTGATCCGTTTTTAAATTCGCTCATCGGGATGATAAGCCTGTGGATTCCACCAGAATGTGATGACTCTAAATATCACCACTGAGAAAGCAGATTGAGAGAAAGGGAGTCTGTGTCTCACCAAACCACACGTCTGACTCTGTATCTTCCCCGTTTTTCCAACTGGAGCAAAAGCCCTGCGAGGAACATGTTTACTACTTTTCAGAGTGGATACGTTAGGGACAGAAAGTCATGGCAGTGCTAAGAATAGAGCGTTCTTATTGCCCGGCATTTCCTAAAAAATGGTCAGCAGAAGTGTGCTCAGGTGATTTTGTGGAGATTCCATTCATTCATTCGCATTCCATTAAAGGTGACAAGGGAAAAAATAAGTCGTTGAGCAGAGGATGTTTGCAGCATATAGGTATTTTGGGAACCGCTTGGAACCATATCAACAATTTAGCTATTTATGGAATATTCAAGAAATAGAGTGGGCACTGGTTGAGCCCAGTTTGACACCTGGACTTTTCCCCCGACTTCATACGCGGTTACACTAGGAGTCATGGAGAAGACTCTAAATATGTTTGCAGCATAAAGATATTTTGGGAACATTGCTGGGAACCATGTGAACAATTTAGCTATTTTTGGAATATTGAAGAAATATATTGGGCACGATTTGAGTCTTGTTTGTCACCTGGACTATTTTCTTTTTGCCCCAGCTTTACACACTGTCACACTTGGAGTAGAGTCTAAAATAAAATTCCCATGTAGATCAAATTAAAGGCAGGATGAATTTTCGATAAACTTTATAAATCCCTCGTGGAAGTCATATGCATAGCTATCTGGTTATAAAAGCAGTCCTTGCGCAATAGCTGGCTTTGATTGTGTAAAATCTTTCTGATCGATATGGAGGGATTTAGGGCAATCAATGAATTGTTTTTTTTTGTTTTTTTTTAAATTTACTGAAAAGGAAACACAAATAACATCAAACATCAGAACATTTAGTTTATGTTCAACCATGTCCTCTGTAGTGTGAGTGCACTATGGAGTTAACAGTGAAGATTGTAGCATAAAGCTCTCCAGAGGCGTATACATTGCCCTCCAGAACTACAAGGAGCCGTCATTCAAATGAGCAAAAACATGATGTAGAAAAAGAATAACGTGTGGAATGAGCCACCAGCCACAAAACAGCCCCAAAGCATCACCGATCCACTCCTATATTTTACAGTGGAGTGGAGTATAGGGTGCGTTTTTTCAGCAAAAATTGCTGATTGTGTGCTTTTTTTTAAATAACTTTACATGTTCGTAAAAACTACCGTAAGTTCCCTTTAAATTGAAATTAAGATATAGAATGATACATTGTTTAATAAGCTTTATTGCCCAGGAAACTATTAAAATGGCCTAGGAAACATCTCTATATCACAATCTATCAGTACGCAAATTGGGCAGTGCGTCGAACTATCCCTTTAGTCATGCTACTAGCTCACTTTTGTGATACATAGACACGATGAGAGTTTATTATCCGAGTCTCAGTGCGCTATATGATATTCTGAATGATAGACAATCCTTTAAAAATGAAGCATGACAACCACAAATTTTGTTCCTCATAAACTGAACTTACGTGTTAACACTCCTTGAATCAGTTTTGTTTTTTGTTTTTTTTATGGAAATATAAAGTCCATTTTAAATTGAAAAGTATGAACTAGCAACAAATTTGACGTAAAGGTCAACCTAATTGGAATTAGCGACGTAAGGAGAGCTTCAGTGATATTACAGTGGAGCATTAAAATGAAACACTCTTTAGCTTTCTTATAGTTGTTTTCAGTAGGTGCTCTTCTGATTTTACTCCTATTGCCAAAGTGTTGCCCCAGTCACATACTCTGTAAGCATTTCATAGAATAAATACAGGCTGAATCAATCTCTCTCTCTCTCTCTCTCTCTCTCACTCACACACACACACACACACACAGTGTTAGGCCAAGGCCTTGGTACTTGCGTCAGTGGCAGACCTCAGGCTGTTTTCATGAGCTGCGAGGCCACTTGGGAGAGCAACAATCATCTTAAGCAACTCCGTGCTCTTCTTGTCCTTCCTTTGTCTTCATGGAGAATTAGAGTTAAATGCTGAGCTGATTTGAAATTAGCGATGTAGTTATTTGTTTAGGTGAAAGAATAGATACGTTTGCTAATTCTGTTATCTCTTAGCTGGGCTGAGATGGAAACATTAACCTCTTAGCCCAGCTTGATTTCTCATTACTCATACTGTAGCATAACTGGCCATACTAAAAGAAAAGAAAAAAAAGAACATGAGATGAGTAAGAGTTCAGAGACTGGGAATAATAAGTTAAGAGGTTCTGTTGGTGCGATTTGCCTTTTGCCTTATTGCCTTTTGCCTCATTCAAAATCTGTGTATGTGTCTCTTGGGTAGATATGGTGGACACACAGACGTTTTCCTGGCCCACGGGATTTGGCCTAAGTGCTCTGGACCTGGAGGGACTTGACGACAGCTCACACTCTCTGGACATGAAGCCTTTCTCCACGCTCAATGACTATACACCTATCTCTGGCATCGAGTACGCACCTAGCCCGGGCCAGAGCGAGACGACGCACATGATGGATCTGACGCATATGTACAACTACAGGGCCCAAGAGAATAACTATAGAGCTCATGAGAACAACTATAGACTGCAAGAGAACGGCTATAGACCACAAGAGAACAGCTACAGACCACAAGTGAACAGCTATAGAGCACAAGAGAACAGCTATAGTGCACAAGAGAACAGCTATAGAGCACAAGACACCGGCTATAGAGCACAAGACACCGGCTATAGAGCACAAGAGAGTGGCTATAGGCCACAGGAAAGCAGCTATAGAGCACAAGAAAGCAGCTATAGAGGACAAGAAAGCAGCTATAGAGCTCAAGAAAGCAGCTATAGACCACAAGAGAGCAGCTACAGAACTCAGGAAGACAACTACAAAGTACATGAAACCCAAAGTATGAACCATACGTCTTTCAACATTGTTTAAAATCATGAGCTTTTCTCTCCAAGTCAAAAGTAATGTGTGTTTTATTACTCATAGGGTTGTTTCTGGTCATGGATTAAGCCAGTTCTTGTTTATCACTGAAAATAATTCTTAATTCTGGTCCCAGAAACTTCCTCAATGAGCATTTCTTACTAGAATCCTGTGTGCACATTACATACGTTGTATAACAGGTGCATCTCAAAAAATTTGAATATCGTAGAAAGCTTCTTTTTTTTTCCCATAATTTAATTCATAAAGTGGGATTTTAATATATTTTAGATTCATTACACATGAAGTGAAATATTTCAAGCCTTTTTAAAAAAAAAAAAAATCTTGATTATTACGTCTTACAGCTCATGGAAATGAGATACTGGGAAAAATCTCAAAAATATTAGAATAAAGAATTCATAATACAGAAATGTTGACCTGAGAAGAGCTCTAATCAGCAGATTAACTCAAAACACCGTTGCTCAGTGGTCCGAAGTCCTCTTTTCAGATGAAAAACAATTCTGCATTTCATTTGGAAATCAAGATTCCAGAGTCTGGAGGAAGCGTGGAGAGGAACAGAATCCAAGCTGCTTGAAGTCCAGTGTGAAGTTTCCACAGTCAGTGATGATTTGGGTTGCCATGTCATCTGCTGGTGTCAGTCCACTGTGTTTTCTCAAGTCGAGAGTCGATGCAGCGTCTACCAGGAGATTTTAGAGCAGTTCATGTTCCATCTGCTGACGAGCTTTATGGAGACGCTGATTTCCTTTTCCAGCAGGACTCGGCACCTGCCCACAGTGTCAAAACTACAAGTAACTGGTTTACTGACCGTGGTGTTACTGTGCTTGATTGTCCAGCCGACTCGCCTGACCTGAACTCCATAGAGAATCTTTAAGAGACACCAGACCCAACAATACAGACGAGCTGAAGGCCGCTATCAAAGCGACCTGGGCTTCCAGAACACCTCAGCAGTGCCTCAGGCTGATCGCCTCCATGCCACACCGCACTGATGCAGTAATTCATACAAAATGAGTCTCGACCAAGAATTAAGTGCATAATACTTTTTTGAGTTACTGGACTTTTGATTTCCATGAGCTGTAAGCCGTAATCATCAAGATTAAAACAAAAAAAAGGCTTGAAATATTTCATGTTATGTGTGATGCATCTAAAATATATGAAAGTTCCACTTTTTGAATTAAATTACGGGAACAAAGAAACTTTTCCACGATATTCTAATTTGTTTAGATGCACCTGTATATTCGTATATGTATATATACGTACATATGTATCTACAGCCAATGGGCCTCATTTATCCATCTTTTAGTAAAGTTGTATGTAAATGCTTTTGTAGTCCTAACTGAACTAAAAATCTAGCGCTGGGCGATACATTGATATCATATCAATATCGTGATACATAATTACACAATAGTTTTCTCAGATATCGCTGGTATGGTGATGTATTGTTAACGTTTTTTGTTTTTTTTTAAACTTAATCTTCTTTGCCTTTGTAGGCATTACTTTTTTTTTTTCTTTTTTTTTTAAAGTACCGTCAAACTTATATATCATGATAAACACCGTGTATCGTAGGAAAGTCCTCAAGTATCATGATATCGCCCAGCCTTATAAAAATCCCCACCAAAGTTTCACCAAACACTGATTTTCGTTGTACGCACGTGTATATGTTGATAAATGCCAATTACCTGTAAATGACCAAGCGCATTCATGGCACAGCCGATTTGCATGTCGTGACGCCCACAGAGCTCCGAAAAAGTTTGTAGGAATTACTTCACGACAGTAACAGCATCTGTATTCATTCCTAACGCTGAAATATACATGACGAAACAAATCACATTATTGTTCATTCATACACATTAATTCATAACAAACAATCATGTCATGAAAGTAAACAAAACAATGTTATAATAAATACCAGGCTGCTGGTAGCTTTTTTTAAACACCTGTGTATTTTGTGTCAGCTTTGTAAGACAGTGATCTGCTCCTGATGAAGCATGCTGTGGTCTTTTCAATCAGGTTCGATTAAACTCGAGCCCGAGTCTCCACCACAGTATGGCGAAAACAGCATGGCGTTCACGAAACAGCACGAAGATCCGTCCACCTCAGTTTTAAACATCGAGTGTCGTGTGTGTGGGGACAAAGCTTCAGGATTCCACTACGGTGTTCATGCCTGTGAGGGATGCAAGGTACAGATAACGAATCCACTCCTGCAAAGCTCATAGGATTGTGTGTTACAGGGCTAAAAACAAATGCCACGTGGCATCTTAAAGCCAGAATCACTTTCTTCCCAAGCACATAGTGTAGATTTGTATGATTTGATGCAAGCATCAGACCCAAGTAGGAAGTGTTGATTTTCATTTCAATATCTGAATATACTCTATTTGTCGCATTATCTTATGACATTACTAACTATCAGTGTTGCCTTCTTATTCCAAGAAGTGGGCGTACATTACATGTAACCGTAACATACAAATTATTTTCTCGAAACACAGATGATCACCGACTCGTTTATGATCAGGAAATGCCCAAAAAAATCTCCCTCCCGTCATTCAGATACATTAAGTTTCATTTCGTACCCAGACATGTAGACAAGGTCAAAAGGTGTCTGAATATCTCTTTTTTTTTCTTTTTCTGTCTGTCACTTGAACCACAAAAGCCCCGTCGCAAGTTTCCATTCAAAGAAATGCATATGGGCAGAGAGATGTGTCTGAATAAGAATAATCATGTGAGTGGGTGAGCCAGACTTCTCACTCACATTTCCATTCCACAAACTCTAGACACGGGGGCTTGTTAAAGTAGGCAGACAGGTAGGTGCGTGGGTTTGATGATACACCTTTAGACAAATTAGTAGTACACCCACATGAGTCTAAATGGAATTACCCGCACTTCATCATGATGTTGTACAGTTTAGGAGGGGAAATGTTAAAAAGCAGGGATCATGAATAGTGTAATAGGACAGCGTCAAGTTTAATGAAATCTACGTTATGAGAACTTTTTTTTATGAGAAACTTTTTATGATTGACAATGGGGGGTTATGGAGGTGCATTTCTCCTGATACACGTCTATCAGGTCAAGTCTAAATTTGAGTTATAGTGAGAAAATACCGAAACATCATTTCTATCCCTTTCTCTCATCAAGTAACAATGCCTGACATTAGGTTCAGCCAACCAGGTTAATACACAGATTGTTCTAAAATACAAAAGCCTTTTTCGGGTGGAGTGTTATTTGGCTCGACTTCCTCTTTCTATTTATAGTCCAAAATGCTGCTAAAAATAACAATTAAAGTATAACAAGGAGAACAGAACGTGCACGGAAAACATCCTCTCCGTTTTATAATGCTTCCTATGCTCCGTGTAGACACAGTATGATGCTAATTAGCAGTGCCGTAGATTGTTCATAGTGGAATCCGAATAGAAATGACCCCCAAAAGGATGAAAATTCCTGTGTAATGGGGGGGTCGGAGGGGGGAATGTGTTATTATTGACAGTATAAGTAAGCATGATTTAATTTTCTGTTTTCGTTCCATTCGTTTTTCATTTAATTCACAGTAATTACCAGAATGCAATGTAACATTGAGTTATTTGCTTATTTACTGAACAGCTACGTTTCTTTCTTGCTGACCTGTAGCAAATGTGCGGCCCAAACAATTTTATATGGCACAAACGTGCAATATAAAACGCCCAGTAGTGTACTACAACTCGACATATTCACAGATTCAAACCAAGACCCAATGTGTAGTGGCTGCGTGTGGACTCACATCTCGCATGGCTGAAACACTGGTTAAAATAGAGGCCTACCTGCTGTGGTTGAAGTCGTATCTACATCAGGAAATGATTCAGAAACATGTTAGGTGTTGGAGTGATTCAGTGATTGACTCCAATTCCTGAAATGTATCTGTGTAGAGACCTACATATAATCATGGTGAAATTATGAGAAAAGCTCATAAACAAGAGAGATGAGAGACTAAAGAAATGTATACAAAATACTGCTGTGGACCAGGCAGAAGTAGATTTTGACACTCCTGGACTGACTGATAAAATAGATAGATAAATAGATACATACATAAAACTATTAACTATTGTCTAAGTGAGACTATAAGATTGCATTCTGCCCAAAGTCCAATCCAGGAGATTCTGCAGAGTCGAATGGACTATATAGATAAACATTGAGACCCATTATCTCTGAGTGAATAATGACTTCGCTCTCTGACTGCGGGCTTAAAGCTCAGGTGTCCAGTCTTATCCAGAAAATGCCAGTGTGGCTGCAGGTTTTTTCTCCAATCAAGCAGGAGCAACTCCTGATAGTCGCCAGGATCGGCGGATGGGTGGAATCAGGCATGACTTCTGCTTGGTTGGAATGAAAACCTGCAGAGACACCAGGGCTTTACGGATAAGATTGTACAATCCCAGTTTAAAGCATGCACAGGCGCATCTCAAAAAATATCAATATCATGGAAAAGTTTGTGTTTTTTTTTCCATAATTTAATTCAAAAAGTGGAACTGTCATATATTCTAGATTCATTACACATCAAGTGAAATATTCCAAGCCTTTTTGTTTTATTTATTTATTTTTTTAATCTTGATGCTTACAGCTTACATCTCATGGAAATCAAAAATCCGGTATCTCAAAATATTAGAATAAAGAATTTATAATACTGAAATGTCGACCTTCTGGAAAGGATGTTAATTTATGCACTCAATACTTGGTCAGGGCTGCTTTTGCACGAATGAAGTTTTCCACGATATTTAAATTTTTTGAGATGCACCTGTATGTGAAAACCTGGCAGGATTTAAATATCATCTTAGGTTCTGTATATGATAATGAATATACTTTTCAGATTTGTTTTTTTGTTTTTTTTGTCTGAGAGTGAAAATGAACCTTAAATAAATCTTAATCATTCAACTTTCCCAGTGTTTCAGTTAACCATTATATTATAGTGTTGCACTACATGGTATCACATGTTACCAATTTGCAGTTCGGGAGCCATTTATAAATTACCCACACTTGTTTAACATCCATCCATCTTCTATACCGCTTATCCTTCCTTCAGGGTCATGGGAGAACCTGGAGCCTATCCCAGGGAGCATCGGGCACAAGGCGGGGTACACCCTGGACAGGGTGCCAATACTTGTTTAACATGATGTACGGTTTTTGAGGGAAAATGTTAAAAAGCAGGGTCCATGATTTGCGTAATAGGACAATACCAAGAAACTATTCATGATTGACATGGGTTGGGCAGGGGAGGTTGTAGAGGGGGTTGGGGTGGGATTGGGGGTGTATTTTACCACATCTAAATTTGATCTCCTGTTTGACTGGAGACAAATCCTGCAGCTACACCCGCCCTTTTGCGATTAAGATTGGACATCACATTTGACTAATTTGCCATTCGGGAGCCATTTATACATTTGTTTACTGCAAAGAAAAACAACAGGATGTTCCTAACAGACGAGACCTTGAGCAAATTGTTAAGTACACAATTAAAATGAGGCTCCAACAATACATATCATGTTTTGTTAACATTCCAGGTCACAAGTTTACTGAGCTTAACAAATTGCTATTAACTTTCGCTTGCGTTCTCAGGGGTTCTTTCGCCGTACGATTCGCCTAAAGCTAGTCTACGATCATTGTGACCTGCACTGCCGCATCCACAAGAAAAGTCGCAACAAGTGCCAGTACTGCCGCTTCCAGAAGTGCCTGATGGTGGGAATGTCGCACAATGGTAAGATCTGCTTTTACCTCATGTTCTGTTGTTGCAATGAATGTCCTGCTCACCAAGTCTTAGCCTCAGATGCTCCATCTACAGACTGTGGAATTTATATTGTACAGGTAGATGGGCACAAGTATTTCATTGGTAGTACTTACTTACTTAATTATATAATTAATGAATATATTTCCATATGTATTTAGCTATTTTGTTTGAAGCAGTTAGTGGCGAGTAAAGATGCTTTTGTCAACAGGCAACAGTTGTAGCATTTTTCTACACAGTTTTAATGGCCTGTGATTGGTCAATTGCGATGCCAATCAAATGACCTCTTTCTGTGAAAATAGCCCGTTCTTGATTATGTTGAGTGATGAAGCCTACCAGACATACTTGGCTTTACCCAGCTTATCCGCTCTCAGACCAACTCTTTTGATCCATCCATCCATCCATTTTCTATACCGCTTATCCTACTTATCCTACAGGAAACCTGGAGCCTATCCCAGGAAGCATGGGGCACAACCTGGACAGGGTGCCAATCCATTGCAGGGCACAATCACATACACATTCACACACCCATTCATACACTTTGGACACGCCAATCAGAGCCTACCATGCATGTCTTTGGACTGGGGGAGGAAACCCACGCAACACAGGAAGAACGTGCAAACTCCGCACACACAGGGCCGCGGTGGGAATCAAACCCACAACCCTGGAGGTGTGAGGCGAACGTGCTAACCACTAAGCCACGGTGCGCACAACTCTGCTGATTTTATAGCAATTAGAATTTTGAGATGTGTTTAAACAAACAAACAAACCAATAAATAAAGAACCTCGTTATAGAGCACTTTTGATTGTACGTGGCAACTCAACGTGCTGTTCAGTCAAATAAAAAAATTAGATCATCAAAATGAACGTAAAAATAACAAGCATAAAGATTCATAAAAAATATAAGTACAAAAATAAGCATAAGGTTAACGTAAATTAAATAAGTAAAACAGTATTGCAAACAACATAAATATCAAAACACAGTGGAATATTTTGTCCAAAAAATGCTAATATCGCGTATAATGCGTCACCTTTAGTGACACTGCCAGTTTTGAGAAGCGCTATTCCTTTGCTGGAAGGGCCTACTGTTTCAGAGAAAACTATTTCCAGCCAAGACACATGTTCAAGGCATGTTGCTGTAAGAGTGAAGTAGCAGCACTTTGCCCTGCTCCTCTCGTCGCTTCCTCTTTGTGGTCGCCAGCTGCATCGACTGTGGCTTTATTGTCAGAGCGTGCAAAGCACCTAAACGTGTGTCACCACATGACTCTCAAACAGACTTTCCTTGACATGTAGCACCCTCATTCACACCCCTGCAACCTCAAAACAAAGCAGTACTATTCTAATATCAGCAACTGTTCTGCCAAAGCTGCCATGAGCTAATAGAAACCGAAAGCGTTTGCTACTGTAGCAAGTTTAGCTGTCCTTAAAAAAACATTAAAGCTAGTTTTTTTTGTTTTTTTTGTGGGCTTGCTGTGTCATGTAAACATATCTTTTTTTTTTCCCAACTATTTTGGGGATCATGTACATCTCTCTGCAGGAAGGACCTGCTGTTTCATAAACAAACTAACTGGTTGTGGCACGCTCAAGCTAAGCTAGCTAATTCGATGCTGCTGCATTACGTTAATTAGGTAATGTTAAAGTTAAATGTTGAATGATAACGTTAAACTGTGCAGCATTGGGACAAGAGTAATAAACTGGGAAACAAACAAACTCATTATATATATATATATATATATATATATATATATATATATATATATATATATATATATATATATAAAAGAGAGAGAGATGTGACATTGTTGTCTGCTAGCAGGATTGGATGTTGGGAATCTGTTAAAAAACTGAAGCCGATGAATGCTGAGGAATAATAAACGGATTCATTATGCATCATGCTGGGTAAACAACGGACAGCTAAAACCCTACGTTCAGTATGATAATGCTTTCCCAGTTGAGGCAAACATAATTAAGACCTACAATGAAAACCCTAACAAGTTCACTGTACGCAATTGATTGAGTAAACCTTCATTTAATTAAATTGAGTAATGGGGCCTCCCAAAACTTGTATATTTAAGTTCACTTAATTTGGTGCTCATGTACAGCGGCCTCCACTAATAGTGGCAGCCTTGAGCAAAGAAGGCTGTGACAAAGTGTCTTTATTGTTTAACCATTTGATATTTTTGTTCAAAAAATTCACAAAAATACTCTGCTCTCATGGAGATCAGACAATTGCAAACACAACACAGGTTTACCAAAAAAAATATCTTTGTTAAATATAGGTGTGCAACAATTATTGGCACCCTTTTAGTCAATACTATGTGCTACCTCACTTTGCCAAGATAACAGTTCTGAGTCGTCTCCTATAATGCCTGATGAGGTTGGAGAATACATGGTGAGGGATCTGATACCATTCCTCCATACAGAATCTCTCCAGATGCTTCACATTTCGAGGTCCACACTGGTGGACTCTCCTCTTCAAGTTCACACCACAGGTTTTCTATGGGTTTCAAGTCGGGGGACTGGGGTGGTCATGGCAGCAGCTTGATTTTGTGGTCAGTAAACCATTTTTGTGTTGATTTTTATGTATGTTTTGGATCACTGTCCTGCTGGAAGATCCAACCACGGCCCATTTTAAGCTTTCTGGCAGAGGCAGTCAGGTTTTCATTTAATATCTGTTATATTTGATAGAGTCCATGATGGCCCAAAACATTAAAGATACCCCAACATATTTACCCGTGGGCATGAGGTACTTTTCCATATGGCTACTTCTCTGTGTGCGCGAAAACTGGTGTTTATCGCCAAAAAGCTCTGTTTTGGTTTCATCTGACCATAGAACCTGATCCCATTTGAAGTTCCAGTAGTGTCGGTACACTGAAGATGCTTGAGTTTGTTTTTGGATGAGAGTAGAGGCTTTTTTCTTGAAACCCTTCCAAACAACTAGTGGTGATGTAGGTGACTTCAGATTGTAGTTTTGGAGACTTTCTGACCCCAAGACACAACTAACATCTGCAGTTCTCCAGCTGTGATTCTTGGAGATTTTTTGGCCACTCGAACCGTCCTCTTCACAGTGCGTTGAGACGATATAGACACGCGTCCAATTCCAGGATGATTCATAACATTTCCAGTTGACTGGAACTTCTTAATTATTGCCCTGATGGTGGAAAGGGACATTTTCAACGCTTGTGCTATTTTCTTATAGGCATTTTTGAAGCTCAACAACCTTTTGCAGCACATCACAGTTAGATTCCTTGGTCTTACCCATTGTTATGAATGACTAAGGGAATTTGGCCTATGTGTTACCTCGTATTTATACCCTGTGAAACTGGAAGTCATGGTTGAACAATTTCCTGTTCCTAGTCACCCAGGTGTACTAAAAAAAAAAAAAAAGATCAATGGGAATTTACTTCAAATATATTTTTCTCATATGAAGTTTTTTTTTTTGGATAAACCTGTGTTGTGTTTGAAACTGTTTGATATCCATGAGAGCAGAGTATTTTTGTGAATTGTTTGAACAAAAAATGAAAAGGTTAAACAATAAAGACAATTTTTCACAAACTTCTTTGCACATATTTACCAAGGGTGCCAATAATACTGGAGGGCACCGTAAAAAGTTCACTTAACTTGATGTTCATATAGCGTACTTTATAGTTTACTGAACAGGAATCGGACTCAGGTCGCGGTGGTGAGAGCGTCACATGCTAGCCACTGGTCCAGTCTAGCTAACTTATGTGCTTAAACAATTAAGTTCATTCACATGGTGTTCATTTCAAGTATATTTAAATACAGGGTATCCCAAAAGTCTCCATACATAGGGAAAATGAAAACTTTTAAACAAAAACTAACTAAATGTACAAAACATCGTGTACGTCATTGCCATTTCTTTGTAAACACACCCAGAGTCGTCTCTAGTACTCATGATGAAATCTTGAAACCGGTACCAGCAACAGACGAGACGAAAAGGACCACTTTTACAATGAGTATTTTAATAAATGATGATTTTGAGTACATAACACTTGGAATCTTAAGTGTATGTGTTGTGTAGGTAAATAAGTTAAACAAACTAAGATTTTTGATGTATGGGTCTAAAACGCAACATTGCACATAATGTTTAGTCATGATTACTTGATTGTTCAAGTAAAGACAACATTAGGGTTTACAGTATACCTGGAGTATACAATAACAATGGGTTTAAGGTAAATATTGGGTTTAAGAATAAAATTGTAAAAAGTTCTTGGTAGATTATGACTTCTGAGCTGTTCTATAGTAGTCTCTATTTTCATATTTCTTACCCACATTAACTCCTCATTCAGAAACATTTTCTACGGCGTATTTATACAACATTGCCGACTAATCCGATTCGAGAACTGCACATTTAAAACTGACTATCCTCTGTTTTGTTATATTCAGAGTAAAACAAAATTCATCTTCCATGTTTTGTACGGTATTGCCCTTTAACACCGAGTTGGTCCCGCTTCGCAGTTATAGCATTCACCATTCTTCCGGGAAGGCTTTTAAACTAGATTTGGGACATTGCAGTGGGGAATCCCCGATTTATCCACAAGAGCATTACTGAGGTCAGGCACTGATGTGGGGTGAGGAAGCCTGGGGTGCAGTCGGTGTTCCAGTTCATCCCAAAGGGTTGCGGTCAGGGCTCTGTGTAGATCACTCAAATTCTTCTACACCAGCTTTTTCAAACCATGTCTTTGTAGTGCTCGCTTTGTGCACAAAGGGCATTGTCATGCAGGAACAGGATTGCGCCTCTTAGTTCCAGTAAAATCTTAATGCTACAGCATACAAAGACATCCTATACAATTGTGTGCTTTCAACTTTGTGGCAACAGTTTGGAGAAGAACCACATAAGGGTGTAAAGGTCAGGTGTCCATACTTTTGGCCGTATAGTGTACCTACAAGGCCTTTCAACTTTCTCTGTGTCTTTATGAGAGTGCAGAATGCAGGTGTAGCTCACAGAGCGACGAGGTTATCCGAGTTTATCCTTATCAGTAACGTTGCCTCTAGTTGGCTGCCTTTGTTTTCCTTCCGCTCACATCGCGTGCTCGCCCTCCCTCTATCCTGCATTTCATGTTGGTTGGGTAAAAATCTCATCAGATTTTTCTGTTTTCTTTATCAATGATTGATGAAGGCACAGCAGTAAATGCGCCATGTCACTGCTGCTGGCGCACTGCCGCCCTGTTGTACAGTACGAGTGATATAAGGAGGCGTGTGCACGTTTACAAAAGGTGTGATGCCCGTGCTGGCTGCCTGTTAATCAGAAGAGTTTTGCGACAAGTCAGGGCACATGGAGAAAAAAAAAGTCGACATCAACTTCCTACCATTAAAAATGTTAGATAAGTGTAAGCCACTGGTTTGTTGGCTTAAAGGCATAGAGGGCTCGACGCTTCACACGTCATCTTTTCAACCACTTTCTACCCCCAAGACAAATACTTATGTGTGGGAGAGAACCCAAATTACAGGTTTAGAAGATTTGCATGGAGCATCTGTGTTTGTACATGTAATGGACTTTTAAAGCAAAGACTAGCAGCCGTTTAAAGGAATATTTTTCATCTGGCAGAACAACATTGGTCAATTGGAAAAATCACTCAAACTTGGCAGTAATAATAATTATTAAATATTATTAAGTGCTAGTAGTAGTTTCATAAATTAGCTGCAGCAGTGAAGTGTTCGTAAATGTTAGTCCAAATCAAGGAAATCGAGTTCACGTAATTGTCAGCCATGAATTAAATCACAGTGTTATCATCATCATCAGTGTCACATGAGTAGAATGAAGGTGTGACAGAAAATCATGGCTGTCATGCTCGGCTCTTGCCTTTGAACCAACACCCAATCTTAAAAATCTCAGTACTGCAAGAGGACAAAGCACAGATTAGCCAGGTATTGCGTCGGCACAACCATTCAGTTAGAGGCAATATAACGTCAGGCCACCTGATACTGAGTTATCACGTGATACCGGGCCGTTGCATTCTTTCCACCTCAGGAAATCATCAGTGAGATTCATCCTTGTATAAATTTCGGAGTTTAGCCCATGAGAGAACAAACACTGTTTATTTATGTGATTTTATATATTATATATATATATATATATATATATATATATATATATATATATATATATGAAATCCTTTGACATGAACTAAAAGGCATTTTCAAGAGGGATCCCCCACTGAAAGCGTTTTCTGGAATTTTAAAAGGAATTTAAGTGGATGCAGGAAACTTACTCCTCGACCAGGTCACTCTGACATTCCCCAACATACCCACGCACTAAAAAACAAACTCCCCATTTCTTTTTATACATCCCACCCACTGATCCCCGGAGTGACCATGTCGTAAGTTGAACCATGTTGGATTTGGGATTTCAGGGGAGTTTATTTGAACATTTTTTTGGCCTGTTTGTCTTTTTCCCAGCCATTCGCTTTGGCCGCATGCCCCAGGCAGAGAAGGAGAAGCTCTTGGCTGAAGTTTCCTCCGATCTGGAGCACATGCACCCGGAGGCGGCTGACTTAAGGGCCCTGGCCAAGCATCTTTACGAGAGCTATCTGAAGAACTTCCCCCTGACCAAAGCCAAGGCCAGGGCCATCCTCTCAGGGAAAACCAGTGACAACGCTGTGAGTTTGCTTTTTATATACAATATATTAAAAACTGCATTGCACATCAGCTGGGGAAGAAAGAAAAAAAACGTGTGGTGATTAATCAGTCATGCCCATTCAAACTGACCGCGCAGCTGCCAGTGCATTTTTATCTATTTGTTTACGATTTGTTTTAAATCAGTTTATAGCAACAATTCAATTGTAATAGTATAATTCACTTTAACCAAACTCAACGCCTAACTAAATAAAGAAACCTCGATGCAGAATATTCAGTTAGCCTAACCATTTAGTCACTAGCAGAAGTGATAACGAGTTAAATTCCAGTTTCAGGTTTCAGATAACAGATGTGTCAGTGGTTATGTACACTGCTTATCGGAACTCATCATAGACGCCAGTCTAGAATAGCATGTTTTTGGCAGCTTAAAGGAAGAATTTCAGGTTTTTAAAACATGTGGACTAGATCACCACTTTTTGTTTTTTTTTACTTTTGAAAACATCCACGATGTTCTAGACCGATATTCAGATATATAGTGTAAAAAAAAAAAAAAAAAAAAACCCTCACATACCTGTATATCTGTAATTTGCGGCTCGAATTGAACATGCTTGTCGGCGAACAAATGACGAGGCTTCCTGGCTTTGCTGGCTAGATACCTTATAATTTTAGAAGGCTGCAGCACACTATAATTTTATAAGCCTGTTTTTTTTTGTTGTTGTTTTTTTTTAATGTCAGGTTTATAGGCTATGAACTGAATGATGAAGTCAGAGCACTTTATTGTGATGTGTACACAGAATTTAACAAGAACAGTAAACCAACAACAATAACAGTAAACAGAGACAATACAATAGAGCACGTTCCGACATCGCAGCAGACAGCAATCAGACATTACATTCAGTATACACCGATTGAATAAATTGTGGACGTGGACGTAGTATGATGATATGAAAGTGCATGCTGGTATAAAATATCAACAAAAAAAAAATCCATAAAGTAGAACAGTCAAAAATTTAGATGTTAGTGTGTAATTCTATACACTTTAGCATAGGTTTAATGCATGCATTATTATATTTAAAAAATGAAAATCCTTCTATTTGTATGGGCAATCAATATAAAGTTCATTAATAGTCTTTCCACACACACACACATATACATATATATACATATATATATATATATATATATATATATATATATATATATATATATATATATATATATATATATATATATATAAATTATATTTGTGTGTGTGTATATTTAATTATTTATTTCAAAAAGTTTTATACTGTTTACATTTTTTTTTTATTCATTTTTATTTATTTTCATTTTGTTTTGTTTTTTTTAATCGAAAAAACATGCATAGGCCTATGTGAAAGTCAATACAGAAACTTTCAAATGTGACTAAAGAAAAAATTTAGATGCATCTAAATTTATGCATAAAAATTTAGATTAGCATCTAAACTAAAATTTACTTCTTTTTTTTTCCATCCGTTGCTCAAGTCACGAGCAAACACAGGATTTTTGTCACTGTTGTTCATAATGAATAGCTTTCAAAGCAAATCGGGGCATATCTATTCATTAAACAGCATTAAACAGTATAACATGAATCTTTGAACAAAAGGCAGGGAGTGATGTTAAGAGTGAAAATGTAAAAACAGACATATTCTTACAGGAGTTATTGTTATTATGTTGTAGTTTGGGTCATATTTCTAACTTAATATCTTGGTATTGATGAGGCTAGACACACATCTAAAACTGTTCATTTAAAAATTCTTAATTTAAACGTATGGTGTAAAGAAATAAAAAAGAAATGCAGTATTGCTGCGAGCGTCGCTAGCAGGAGATATCAGCAAGGCTGTCGGACACTTGTTTTGACTGGCATGGTCTACGATATGAGCCGAATGATACTAAGCGTGGTTGTGTCGAGAATGCGGAAACGTTTATGAAGTCTAGAGAATCGTAAAGTTGTACAACTGTACAGCTCTTTGTATAAGACTAAACCCTGTTCTTACCGATATATTCCCAAACAGTAGACTTGGCTTGGTGATGCGCTTTCTTTTTTTTCCTTCTCAAATAAATTTTTTTTTAAATTGCTTGTACTTTAGCGGGCTCTAGTATAAGCCTGTAGACCATTTGAGGACAAATGCTAATTCACTCTTCTTGGCATTATATGAAATATACAAACATGTCCACTCCTGCGAGAGCTCACACAGCATGCTCGACCCAAAGGTGATTAACTTAAGGAGAAATATGTCACCTTGGGATTTCAGACAATCAGAATATCTTTTTCTCTGCTTACACAAGAGTAAACACCTCGGGGATGATTTGTCTAGAATCCCAGACACCATTTGAACAACTAATCCCTACCTTGAATGCGAATGTCTGCTCTAGTTCAAGTTTGAAACCTCGCCTAATTTAGTATGCGACAGCACAGGGAGGACAAAAGGACAGCAGAATGCTGCTTATCCTGAAGTGAAGTTAGGTCTGCTACGCAATAGTCCAAACAACAACGTAGTGCCGGATAAGATGCTCTCATTTCTCTATTTTGTATATGAATCACCATGGATCTGTTTTATACATCTCGATAGAGTTTTATAGACTGATCAACCGCCGCACTTTTATTCGTACAGCAGGGGGTTCGGCTTAGCGTTATCGATAAAGATAGCCAAGTTTAGATGAAAACACTGATTTATTACCAAGCCAGTGTTCTGGCTCTCCGAAGGGAAACCCTGTATGTGGGAGAACATTTTTGAGGTCAGATTTACAGAAAAGATATCAGCCCTCAGTTTTAAGTGCTACAGTTCAACGGTACCCTTACCTCAGATGACTTATTTAAATAAATTTAAAAACCAATTGAAATGCATTCATTCATGATTAATATCAAATATATTAGCGGTATCCTAGTGTTCCTCCATTTTATCTCGAAGTTATTTGTGATTTCCGTTAGAAATGTGATCAGCGGTGTAATGGTATACAGTTAGGTGTGAACAAAATATAACAAACAAAGTATATCATTTTATTATCGTTCATTGTCTATTGCTAGTTTCACACGATCGTGATGTTCAGTGTATGTCGGTTTGACTTTGGCGTAAATGCCAGGCCTCTAAAGACTCAAGTTATGGATAATACTGAATCCTAATTGTAGTAAATATAAAATGTTTCTGTGTTATCCACATAATCCCTAAAACTAATATTGGCATTATTTCTGAAAGCAGTTAAATACTGAAATTTAGCTTCTTTTAGCCCACAGCTTTTGTGTTATTCATATAATACCTCATAACACAAGTGAAATTTATGCTCATAATCTCGTAAGCTTAAAAGATGTTTTCTTTTGCCCCACAGCCGTTCGTTGTCCATGATATGAAGTCTCTGCTAGAGGGTGAACAGTTCATAAACTGTCGTCAGATCCCACGGCAGGACCATCACAGGCATCTGAATGTGAGCTCAGTTCAGTCAGACCTGCAGCGCGAGGTGGAGCTGCGATTCTTCCACAGCTGCCAGTCACGCTCGGCCGAGGCGGTCAGCGAGGTCACAGAGTTTGCCAAGAGCATCCCGGGCTTCCTGAACCTCGACCTCAATGACCAGGTGACACTGCTCAAGTATGCCGTCATCGAGGTCCTCATCATCATGATGGCGCCCCTCATGAACAAGGATGGCACGCTTATCTCGTACGGCCAGATCTTCATGACACGCGAGTTCCTCAAGAGCCTGCGCAAGCCCTTCAGCGAGATGATGGAGCCCAAGTTTGAGTTCTCGGTCAAGTTTAACATGCTGGAGCTCGACGACACCGACATGGCTCTCTTCTTTGCCGTCATTATTCTCAGTGGAGGTAAGGCACTGGAGCAGGAAGCAAATATATTCAAATCCAAGGGGACGCTTACCGTCGCGTTAACCCGAGCTGCGTTATGTAAATGAAAAGGTCTCGGCGACGTCTTTTGGGTGTTCGTTGATTTGATCGTTTAAACGGATTGAATGATCCTGCGGCAAATCCACAAGCGATAACGAGATTCACTTTCTTCATAAACAACAAGTACAATGCCAGCTAAAACTGGATGAAGGCAGTACATTACATTACATTAAGTAATAGGTGTACTTGCTCAATATCACATGGTAACAGGAAGTCAAGACGTATGACAGTTTGGGTTGTAAATAAACATCATCAAACTGCTGATTATTTATTACTCTAGCCGTGTGACCAGCACTGAGCTTGAAATCACAAGAACAGCAAGCAAATGGTGACAGTGCATTTTATTCTGTCTTTATTCATCCGATTAGAACGTAGCTTCAGTAACAGATTAGCGCTTGGTCATTCGACAGCATTTGGCTTAGTACAACAAGTTCTCAGAACTAAATAACCTCATTTTTATCCCTACAGCCGATCAGACATATTTCTGATGAAGGCATAGAGGTAACACGAGAGATGTGACACGTTTTGTCAATAGTAGACGCCTTCTATTACTGATTTAGAACTGATTACGCATTTAAAATATTTTAAGTATTTAAAAGTTTTATATGCGCCACTCCAGCAATGGGAGAGAAGTGGTTTGAGCTGTCCAAAAACTAGCCAGATCACTAACTTCAATTGTATATAGTGTAGTAGTAAAATTTTACAGGAGGGGCTTCGGTGGCTTAGAGGTTAACATGTTTTCCACAGCAGAGTTTTCATGTTCTTCCCATGCTTTGGGGCTTTCCTCTGGGTACTCCCCCAGTCCAAAGACCGATTGGCTGATTGGCATTTCCAAATTGTCCGTACTGTGTGCAGTTGTGCCCGGCAACGGGTCCACGGTGTCCTTCGCCTTGTACCCAGAGTTCCCTGGGATAGGCTCCAGGCTCCCCTGTGACCCTGTGTAGGATAAGTGCTATGGAAAATGGAATGGTTTTTTAAAGAGAATTTGTAGAAATATCCACACATCAGTATCCTGTCTTTGTTTGAGTGTTAGTGTAGTCAAATTTCTGAAGGCACCTGGTGAAATTTCTCAGGGCGCTACGCTGCTGAGGTACAGTAAACCCAGCACACATAGCTACATATCCCAGAAACCTGTTCTCCTCTCCGCTTGTAGGCACTCATAATCCTTGAGGATTATTTAGGTAAGGAAACATTACATGACCAGCATTTCACCCCAAACAGTTTCTCTTCCTAACTCCCACATATGTATGACTCATAACTCATTGAGCTTATACCAAGCCCAGGTGACAATAGTTCACATGGATTAGCATTTTATCTGACCTGATATTGAACCAGAATATGCAAATTTACATTTGGCTGATTCTGCATATTGTTTATCATTATTGTTGCTACTCATCTCAGCGATAACAAGATGTCTTCTAGAGTTATCTCGCCGATTTATTGGTCACCGTTTTGTGGCCATTTAATAACATCTTACCCTTGAACTTTGATTTATTTTTTTTTGGACACACACGTGTGAAAAATTAACTCGAGATTCACTAATATACGACTCGTATGAAGTAGGAAGGTCCGGACATATTAAACAGTTGTGTAAAAATATTACACAGACATGTAATCAGACTACTTTGTGTTGACTTATACAGATCGTCCAGGCCTGCTGAATGTGAAGCCCATCGAAGATCTACAGGAGAATGTTCTCCACTCACTGGAGCTCCATCTTAAAATGAACCACCCGGACTCCCTCCATCTTTTTGCCAAAGTCCTACAGAAGATGACTGACCTGAGGCAGATCGTGTCCGACCATGTTCACTTCATTCAGTTGCTCAAAGAGTCCGAGATCAACATGTGTTTACATCCACTGCTGCAGGAGATCATGAAGGACCTGTATTAGTGTATGGATTAGCTTGTATTAGCTGAACACGTGTGATCATGCTTTGGTTTACTGCTGAGGGTCTTTTTTTTTTTCCGCCCGTCTGTAAACAGACAGAGGAAGATGGAGTAATCTGTTTAGCAGTATCAGGATGTTAGACAGAGAAGGTCACTTCTGCTATAATGGGAAAGGAAATATATATTTTATAGGGATGCTCCGATCAGCATTTTTGCAGCTGATACCGATACCGATACCGATCGTTCAAGCTTCATATGAGTGATATGTTAGCTTTCTGTTGACCGTCACTGTTAACCTTTTTTTTTTTCCCCCCAGATAAAGTGATACCACAGATGTTGCCTTGGTTATATTCTTTACAGAAATGTTGTAGATTGTTGTTTTAATTGAGAATCAAATAAATAAGCACAACAAATATTCATTTTATAATAAACATGTTAATAGGCTTTTAAAAATACACGGCAAATGGCGAATTTTTCATTGTTTCTTGAGACCTCGTAATAATTCCACACTGGTTTGATGTTTAAACTTTAACGTCATCGTGTGTTTTACGTGCTCACGTTTTACGCCATCAAATCGCGATCGGTTCGTGAGATCGGCCAAATTTAGAGACTAACGATCGAGTCATAGAATGTGATTATCGGCCGATTCCGATCGGAGCATCCCTAATATTTTATTGGGTTAAAAAAATGCATGCAAGTATTTGGAGAGAACTGCCTGTAAACCTGGATTGGAAATGGGGTTTTTTTTCCTAAGAAAGTGCACCTTCGTTTATATTGTTTGCAATAGCAGTTGGAGAGTTTTAAGAGTTAGTAATAAAAATGTGATATGTGATAAACTCGGAACAAACCTAAATGATTTAACATTTTAAATTCTTTGCTGACATGAACAGCTTAAAGTAACATTATCTGTGAATGTTTTTTTACATTGTTCTCACTGGGGAATTATACATGTGAAAGCTTTAATTTTTGATTCTATAATGCCTTTTGTAAATACTATCAACAGATTTGTAATGCCAGCCTCTGTGCAGGACTTGTCATGGCTGTTTTGCATTGAATGGTCGATGAAATGCTTGAAATTGTAAATAAATATTTTCACATAACATCTGCCTCAGCTCTGACCCTGATTTATACTTACGCAAGTTATAGCATGTCGTATTAAGTCCACCTTCTCATTTTGCATTTTTTTTTTTAATGGCTGCCTTCTGATCGTTGGACTGGCAGCCTCAGTTACACGCAAAGCCATTTCCCAGGCATTACGTCAGACCTTTATTGTGTGCCTCTCTCTGAACACACCCTGTAGCGATTGCAAAATCTGACCTCCGCCACTCCCCACAGCAGCTTCACATCTGCCACTTAATCATAGAATTACAGCCAACAGGCAGAAGACAGAAATGTTTTTAATGTAACTTTGTTTCCACTGATTTCTAAACTCAATGGATGTGTTGGGTAATAAATATAGAGGGACCGTAAAAAGCAATGGATTGTTTACCAATGTTGTAAAAGGCTGTTTGCTTCTATAGTTTGGCTCTGGAATGCTTGTATGTTTAGCGTCAAGCAAACTGCATTCCTCCAGAGACTTTAACCGTGCCATGGAGTATTTCAGAAACTGCTGAAATCTCCTGGGATTTTCCACACACAACTCTAGAGACAATTTCCACAGAATATTGCGAAAACCAAAAAAAAAAAAAAAAAAAAAAAACACGTCCACATGGAAAATGGCTAGACTGGTTCGAGCTGACATGAAGGCTGCAGTAACTCAAATAACTACTTTTTACAACCACGGTGAGCAAAAAAGCATCAAATACGCAACCCCTTCAGGCAGATGAGCTACAACAGCAGAAGACCGCGTCAGGTTCTGCAACAGTCAGCCAAGAACAGGAATCTGAAGCAAGATTGGGTACAGGTTCACAGAAACTGGACAGTTGAAGACTGGAAATCCATCACATGGTCTTTATCCAATCTTCAACTGTTTTGCTGAGCGTGTGCACACTGTGAAGGCCACAGCATATGATATGATCATTTGAGTTGTATATTATACAGCAGAGGTCACCAACCCTCTTCCAATTCCAACCAAAATCTAACACACCTGTTTTAATTGATCAAGAACTTCTTAAGGCAATGATTAGATGGTCAAGTGGGCACGATAATGGTTGGAGTTACAGTCTTCAGGAAGGTAGACCTCCAGGAACAGGGTTGGTGACCTCTGTTATACAATGTATAAATACTGTAAGAAGTAATACCAAATCTATTCCTGATAATGCTCATTCAGTGAGGCAGGTTATGGTCCATTTTGTTTCTGCCACTTTGATTCAACAAGTTGAGAGGAAAACTTAAGTGGAATCTAAAGATGTTTTTATTATTTTTATTTATTATAATTAACACAAAGGTAGGTATTAGTGATCAAATTCAGTAGTATCTCTGACCTGCCAAAGAGCGACTGTGGGCTGGGACTTAGAGGAAATCATTTAAACCTCTACAGCTCAGCTCTGGTCCTGGATTAGATTCTTCCTTGAAATCACTTTAGATAAAAAGCATCTGCCAAATATCAAATCCAACAAACAACAATAGAACTGTAAAATAAATAACAAATGTCTGTAACAAATTACAACTTGTATAACAATGAGGTTATTTCATAAACTCATAAACGTATTGAGTGAGGAAGGGTCCAGCCTATTCTCCAAAGGCCTAAGTGGGAGCGCACAGCAAACACGCAGAGCTGCAGAATATTCTGGAACGAGCCCTGCCGCCTGTTTTGATGATGATGATTAAATGTGGTTTTTTGTGGGTGTTTTTTGTGTCGTGTCAGCATATCCTTACTTTGTTACTACCGAGTCTCCAATGACCGACTCCTGCCAAGATCCTTCATAGATGCTGCCAAATCATTTTGAAAAATACATTTCCCTGCTTTAAAAGTCCTCAGAAGGAACACGGCCAAAGACAGCGTTTGGTTTAGGAAGCAATACTCTAGTGCTGTTTATGGTCTCAGAAAAAAACTGCAACTTTCATCAGTCCTCTGTAGGTTTAAATACGGTATACATGAGTGGGTTTGTACACCTGTAATATATACTGCTATCAAAATGAAGGTCAGCTAAAGGCATAGATATAACAAATAATAATTTAATTTTAAAAAATGTGAATGCTCAACCAACATCCAATAATTACAAGCAACATATTCTGCAGCTATAATTGTAATTAACTTTATTAATTATCCCCTAAAATATATCCATTCGTACTCTACAATTATTTTGTATGTATGTAAAAAAAAAATTATGAATTTTAATGAATTTTCATTACGTGAATGAATTAATTAATGAATTAGCAATAAATTGAATAAATGAATGGGAAATTAAAAATAACAATATTCATAAACTATTAATAAAATAAAGGAGTTGATGAAATTAAAACTTCCTTAATTGGTCGTTTTCATTTAGTATATAAGTCAATAGAAGTTTATGTCTTTTATTTTTCAATCTATTGCTTCATAAATCGTTCTTTCCATTTCTGACACACATCAACACCTGCACTGAGCACTTGCGTGAGAATGCTGTGCTGTTTATCTCAGGTTGTGTGACTCACACATACGAGTCCTTTCTCCATAAGTTTACACCTTCAGAAGCATACACACACACACACACACAATATATGTATATGTATATGTATATGTATATGTATATATATATATATATATATATATATATATATATATATATATATATATATATATATACACACACACACATATATACACATACATACATACATACACACACACACACATACACACATATATATATATATATATATATATATATATATATATATATATATATATATATATACACACATACATACATACATACACACACACACACACACATACACACATATATATATATATATATATATATATATATATATATATATATATATATATATATATATAATATGAAGAGGTTGTTAATTGTTAATGTACAGAATGTTAATGCCGATCTGTGCTGCGACTCTGACTCATTCGGCTGAAATGAAGTTTTTCATTGTAGTGTCTGTTTTCAGACTAATGCTGGGTGTGTGTGGACAGAATTTACAGTTTTACAAAATCACGATAATTGCACACGGTTTTAATGATACTGTAATAAATGTGACACGGTAAAACTAACCGTCTGGGAATTTTATCGTGAAAACGGTAACCGTTTCATCCCTGATAACAAATGGGGGACATAAATTTGTTCGTGTACTTATATGACTGACTTCGGTGAGCTGATCTTAAGCGAAAGTCTACGCCATGTTCCAGAACTTTGAATGCACTTTAGAAGATTCAAATGCACAAACTTACGACATCATCAAGGATCTGGAAGTATCTACTTCTGCACTTATTCTTTCCACAACTAATTGCATGTAACCAACCAAACAGCGGTTTCACACGAAACTGCTCGTGTTTCTAAAGATTACCACAATGGAAAAAAAATATGCTGTTTAAACAAATGTTGATTACTCAGTGCTTAGACATGATCATCAGAAATGCTTAAGAAATTTTCAGTGCTGAGATCCCTGTGTTTCTGCCTTCTAATATCCTCCTACACACGCATAGGAAGACCACAGCATTTAAAGTGCTGATCATCATATCAGTCACAGGGAAACATGTTCTTCTGAGCCTCTTTATTATCATTAATTTGTATGTGGGTGTATTATCAATCATTTCTGGTGTTCAGTGATTTCTTGTAAACGTGTCTCCTTTTCACCTTTCTCAGAAATGCACACTCACTAAAGCATTTTTCTTATCATTCTTTAACTTTGTGTCCTCACAGGTCAGTAATTATAAAAACAGTGTCACGGTTTGGCGCTCACACAGAATCTGGTGGATTCTGTACTCGGTCTGTGTGCATGGTCAAGTTTCTAAATGAATGGTATTTCTGTTTTTGAGTCTTATCCACACTACAAACATGACATTATGGAAGCACTTAAATTCATTCAAATTTCCAATGGGGTAATGTACAAACTCAGTACATTTACCAATTTTTTATTGCAATTATGGATTCATATTTCATGTAATATTTCCCTTTATATTTCATGCTTGCTTTAAACGGTCGGATGCCCAACCTGATGCCCTAGGTGCCTGACAAATGCCTTAAGACAACAGATTGGTATAGAATACCCCCTACTGGTTGATGAAAAACTTTTATTTAAATCCACTGCATGTATACAGTATACTGTACATGAATATTACAGGAATATAAAGTCCCTTTATATGCATTACCATTGCAAGGAACGTTTCAAACTCCATTATTAGCTAGACCATTATAAAACCGTGTGTTTATTTCACAAAATACTAACAAACAATGATGGTTTGGATGAAATACCTAAAATCTTAAAAACTGCTTTTCTATTTTTCTGACCAAACACCTTACACTAAAATCCTTAATCCTGATAGCTAGTACATGTTCACACTTCACTTCAAGCTGTTCTCAAATGATAGATTTAAATTTTAAAAGGAAATAAAAATATATATATATATAAATTGAGTATTTTGTTACTCTATATTATGTTTAATTTGATACTTTCATTGTCCGTCGCTTTTCCCCATCCTTTCAGTTAGAAATTAAATTAAAGGGACCGGAACTAAACACTAAAACGTTGCAGCCACCGGACTGTTTTGACTGCAACACAGAATAAAAGATCTACGTGATTTCTAGCGCTTATTTGTACTTCATGAGGAAGAAATGTGATAAAATGACGATATAAGACGTCTGCTTTATTTGAAATATTTCGACGGTGTTCTCGCTGTCAAATGCCGTTTGCTAATACCTGCCTGAAGCTACTTCCTAAGAAAGCCCACATTCTTGCACGTACCGCCTTCTTTCTTTGAGAGTGCCTAACGCTGAGCTATGATTGGCTAGTACACCCACAAGGTGCTCGCTGATTGGACAATGAAACTAGCCAATCGTAACACTGGAAATAACGCTACCTGGGGGGGGGGCGGGGAAATAGCGCGTTGTGTTCACAGTCAAAACAGCATACTCAATTTTCCTACCACAGCCGTTATATTTTATATTTATGTGTTGGGCATTTGCGCGATAACTTGACTAATGGAAGCGATATTTCACGCTCCAAAACGGAGGCCAAAGGTTTATGAATCTTTTGAAGCACCACTTCCTGTTCCGTTCAGCAAAGACTCTCCATCAGAACAACAGATACAAACATACAGAGCTGAAATCATACAGCAGCATGTTATAGTGAGAGAAAGCGAACATATTCAAGCTCTTTATGGAAAGGTAAGCTTCGGTTTATAAGCTTTATTCATCCAGATAAATAAATCTGAGAGCTCGGGGTTTTTTTTTTTTGAAGACGGATGACCACGTGCACAGTAAATACATACACGTGCGTTGCTTAGGAGTTTCAAACAGATACACCAGATACATCTGAATTTCAGACGCTTGTTAAAAATGGCCGTTTGATGTTGTTGAAACTTTTCATTATGAACATTCAGTATTCGATATTCAGCACCTTATATTTACTGCAAATTCAGCCGGTAGACATTCAGATTCATTAACATATAACCTTTGACCTCAGTGTTTTGATTGGCCGGCGTTGAAATCGACTAGATCGCGTTATTCTGTCATATCAAATTGTCCTTTTAAACTGGTTTATATTATATTAAACTAGTCAGTAAGGAAGGAAATATATTTACCTTTGAAGAATTCGTGATTATTGCAAATTTTAAGTCAATCCCAAACGATTTTCTGTTGTCATATGGTGTTATGATATTATTATATAAGGGATTTGCTTGCTTGTTTTCTTGCTTCTTTCTTCAGCATCCTTGATCATGCTGTCACAGAGATCCAGGTGATGGTGGCGCACTAGTGCACAACACAACGAAATTTAAAACACAAATATAAGTTAACAACACAACGGAAATGCTCCCGGCCACTAGGGGGCAGTGTCGGTATGGGACAGAACAGATGTTTCTGATGTTATTTCAGGAATTGACCCATTAAGATTATCCGTCGCAATATCAAAACATTCAGTAAAAGTATTTAGTTGACTTCAAACCAATTACATACATTAAATACATCATGTACCAAGGTCTGCTTCCAATGATTCCTTGCTGTAGACAATTAAAAAAAAAGATGGACGACGCACCTTCACACTCTTCCAGTGTAGAAAAGTGAAGCCGCCAATGTCCCAATATGGTGCTGACATCTTAGAGCCCGAGTCTGCACAGTAGTGAACGTGAAGTAGAGCCGCGGTATCAAGGTCCCGCCCACACTCCCGCGGAATCAGTCACAAGCACACACCCCCGAACTTTTTCAACTCATTATGTCGGTGTGAAATAAACAGTAATGGGGATGTGAAAATTAAATTTAAAGCTCCAGTCTCCTCCTGCAGATCCTGAAAAAAGTTAGTTGGTGCCTCAGTGACTACTTCGATCAGAGAAGCTGTCAATCATGACATCACATCCTTTTTTTCTAGCATCGAATAACTAGCTAAAATCAAACTTATTTTAAAAACAAACACTTGAACTTACATCAGCGTGATAAAAACAACCTAAAATGATGGACAACCATCTTTGGGGGGAAAAAAAAGTTTT
The DNA here is from genome assembly GCF_001660625.3 of Ictalurus punctatus. Classification (NCBI taxonomy): domain Eukaryota; kingdom Metazoa; phylum Chordata; class Actinopteri; order Siluriformes; family Ictaluridae; genus Ictalurus; species Ictalurus punctatus. The sequence goes on from NC_030436.2 coordinate 3,737,503, forward strand.
GAAGTGTAATTTGATTGTTTAATTTGTCTCATGTCCCATTAGATTACATGAGAGGGCGGGGTTTATGACCTATAGTGCATCCAGCCACCTGGGGGCGATCTAAACGTTTTGGCTTCACTTTTCAGGACTTGTGTGGCACACTTGTTCCTTGCACAGACTATGGCGCGACTTCTGGTTACTTGTTGTTATCAAGTCAGATTGTTATCAAGATAGCAGTTATGCTAAGGGTATTAATCGTTCGCCGTTAAGGTAAATAAATAATTTTGGAGCACAATCATTTCAAAAGCTCAGGCTGGGTAATGTGATCATCTCCCTGCCATCATTTACTGAGGAATGAGATGACGACGTGAAGACGTGACCTCGGATAACCTGTTTAGCTACATCTTGTGATCTGTTGCTTCCGACATTTAAAATGAGCGTAAACACACACACACACACACACACACACACACGCAACTGATATGTACGTTTATTGTATCAGCACAGAATATACAAGTACAATGTTAAAAAAATAATAATAATTCTTTACACGTACTGCAAATAAACACTTAAGCAAAAGACACTAAATATGTCTTTTAATATGTAAAACAAAAGAACTCGTTCTGCACATACGGGCAGAACTCTGCAGTGACATTTCCACAATCCACGCCGTTATATTACAACATGTATTAAATGCGAACGAGGAAAACAAATAGAAAGTAAACAATAGTAATTTAACAAATGCACTGCGTAACGCATTCCATCCGACATCAGCTATTACGGTCACTTCCACTAGACACCGGAAATTTCACCCAGAATGATTTCTTCAGCGGTGGATAACACCAGAAATATCTGTTCTGTCCCATGCCACGCTGCCCCCTAGTGGTCCGGGGCATTTCCGTTGTGTTGTGGCTTGATTCTTTTGTGGTGTTAACTTATGCTTGCGTTTTAAAAAAATTTTGTGTTGTGCACTACTGCGCCACCTTAAGTTGACACACCAGTAGGCAAAAACATGTTTTCAGTCAAATGCTGGTTAAAAAAAAAAAAGAAGAGGAAGATTTGTGCTTTATTCTAAAACCATTGTCTCTAGTCCACATAATCACAGCTTGGATCAAACTGCTTACATTAGTTGGTTACAAAACATTTTGGGACTCTCCCCAGTAAGGTACCTGTTGATAAACAAAGGCAAGGAAGTTTCGTATAAGCTTCTCCCTCACAGACTCCCTTGCATTTATTTTGTCACTGCAATCACACTTGACAACTTTGGCAAAGGATATCTGGCTTTATGTTGAGATCAATCCACAGTGAATTTGAACGATTTAGCTGTTTAGTTATTTAATAACAATTTAGAAACGGTATTCTTTGGGTTTACTAATTACGAGAGAGAAGTGGGAAATGTGTTTTGTATTTGTAATGTCATTAATTTACTGGCAAAGTCTAAAACCTTTTGAAGAATATATATATATATATATATATATATATATATATATATATATATATATATTTTGCTATATGCAAAAATGAACCACCTCATACAGCAAAAGCTGTTAAAACATGGAGTCTGTGTAAATCATGCATTTCTGTAATACTATGTGTTTGGGGTTTATTTAATTTATTTATTTATTTGTGTATGTGTGTGTGTATATATATATATATATATGTATATGTGTATATATATGTGTGTGTGTATATGTATACATACATGTGTTCGTGTGTGTGTATATATATGTACGTATATAGATTGAATTTATTATTATTTATTTTTGTACACATTTAAATAAAAATGTCATTGTTCATTATTTAAAGCTTTATTTTAAAATAAACCTTTAAATTATTTTGCTTGTAGTTTGTTAGGAAACTTACGCTCACTGGTCACGTTAATAGGAACGCCTGTACGGTACACCTACTCATTTATGCAGTTATTTAATCAGCCAATGTGTAGCAGCAACGCGATGCATAAAGTCATGCAGATACAGGTCAAGAGCTTCAGTTAATGTTCACGTCACACATCAGATTGAAGAAAAGGTGTGATCTCTGGGACTTTAACTTGGTGGTTGGTAGCAGATGGGCTGGGTGGAGTATGTGAGAAACTGCCGATCTCCTGGGATTTTCATACACACTAGTCTCTAGAGTTTATACAGTATGGTGTGAAAAACGAAAAAAGGTCTGCAGGCTGAAACACCGTGTTGATGAGAGAGATCAGAGGAGAATCTGAGCTGACAGGAAGTCGGTAGTAACTCAAAAAAGCACTCTTTACATCCGTGGTGCACAGAAAAGCATCTCAGAACACACAACACATCGAAGCTTGAGGTGGATGGGCTACAACAGCAGAAGACCACATCAGGTTCCACTCCTGTCAGCCACGAGCACGAATCTGAAGCTATCATGGACACAGGCTCATCCAAACTAGACAGTTGAAGACTGGAAAAAGGTGATTTTTTATTTTTTATTTTTTTCTTCTAATCTTCGACCATTCAGTTTGGTCCTGGCTGCTCAAACCAGTCTAGCTATTTTCCTCAGACCTCTCTCAATGTGTTTTGTTTTTCGCACCATTCTGTGTAAACTCGAGAGACTGTTGTGTGTGAGAAAATCCCAGGAGCTCAGCAGTTTCTGAAATACTCAAACCAGCCCATCTGGTACCAGCAACCATGCCACAGTTAAAGTCACAGAGGTCACGCTTTTTCCCCATTCGGATGTTTGATGTGAACATTAACTGTAACCCATCCCTACTATGGTAGTCTGTACTCGTAGCCTCCCCTTGGTTTTGATTTATTTGTTTTGTTTACACTGTTGTCTGTGCGAATATGATGTCTTCATTTTGCTGAACTTTGCAGTATTAAAATAATCGGGGGGGAAAAAACCCCCAAAACGGATCTACCGTAGCACACGTTTATAGGTGTTGGTAAAACAAAAGCAGGTTCTGGTGAACCTGACTTAACTCTAGAAGTTGGCCAAGGTGGATTTTAACCATTTTAACCATTTCACAAAAACATTTGCTCTTGTTTGTGTCTTTTCAGGGTTATTTTGGTAAAGGGGTTCTGTCCAAAAGTAGACCACAGCACAGTATTTCTGAACGGTGGGAATGTGGGTATTAATAGGAAACTTATTTGCATGCTTCTTCCTGTTCACACAGAGCCACTGAAAAAAAGTCTCAAATGTCAAAATACAATGCAATAAAAGCTCAACTGTTTTACATGTTCTTTTTCTTTCTTTCTTTCTTTCTTTTTGTCCTCTTTTATCTAGATGTAGGTGACACGTGTTTACCAGTCATCCCCTTGCCAAAGTAGGTCATTTTAAACATCGTTTTCAATGCGTAAATGTATTTGTTTTAATATTCCAGATATTATTATTATTATTATAATACCATATCATTAGTCAGCCAGATATGGAGACAGTAAATGCAGATACACAAAGATATCAAGTTAAACCGTATGCAAGGATATAGAAAGAGATCAGGGACCCCTTCTTCATATACTGGTTTACTCATTAGAATTCTAAACGAGATGTCAGTTTGAGTTCGAAATGTAATACATTTCTGCTCATGTTTCGTTTCATTTTCGCTCAGGGAAAAATCTATTCATCTGAGTAGGCATAGTTCGGTCCCTGTCTCGAATAGACCCATAACAAAGCAGTTCAAATATACGTGCAGCGATCATCGTAGACTTGCGCTGTGGACGGATATGGTAATATATCTCACACGCGCATGCTAACACAAAATGCTAACACAAAAAATGTACAGCAGAGGCTTAGGCCTAGACTTGGATAAGCTGCTCACTTTCAGAGATAAAGGACCAAACTCTGCTTTTCCATGTCACATTAATACATATTTTGTACCTGTTTTTTGTTTTTCTTTATTTGGGAAGGTGCGTGAGGTGTAGCTTGAACTGATGTTTTATGAGTAAAAGATTAGTATGCGATGATGATGATGATGATGATTCGTATCAGTATATATGATAACAGTATATTGAGTGTGTTGAATGGATCTTCAGCGTGAGTGTTTATAGCCTTTATGATTACAGCAGCACTTCTTAGCTTCACATTTCTACTATTCAGATGAGATTGTCCACTGAAGCAAGGGTGAGCCGACTTTTCCACAATTCCGATCATTTTTGCTCAGATCAGATCCGTCACTTTTGTAACCACGAGCGACCCATGATCCGTCTTTAATGAGAACGCACTTGTCCCAACAATTTATTGGCCAGACCGATTCATTTTGATTTCGATTCGGTCTAATTTCGCTTGAATCAGTTCCGCAAGTGAATCACCAGTTTCCCCATCCTTCCACCGAATAGCAGTGACTTTATCGCTGTCCTCTATTGTTGTTTCAGATGATTACGACAACAGTGATATGCATGTTGTGGGGGGGGAAGCCACGTGAATTTCAATCTAATAACATCATAAGAACTGAAAAAATTAACATCTGTGTCACATTAAGGCAGAAAATCATATTTGTGTTACTTAAGCCTGGTAATATGAACGTAGCCTTGGGCATAAACAGTTTTTTAGGAAGTGCGTCATCACTCCGTTAAAGCACTAAACCAGTCAATATGTCTTCTGTTCCTGCTACACAGATACGAGCAGCATGTAAGATGGGCCCGCTCTGCTCTCCTGGCTCAGGGTTTGGATGAAGAAGCTGCCAATCAGGTGCTGAAGGAGCTGACTCATCCTGTCGAGCTGGATCTGGAAAAAGAACCCAGTGAAGAACAAGTCGACGTTCAGGAACATCAGGAGTCGGGAGCGTGTCAGGCGCCATCTTCAGAACAGGACCAGCCGATGGAGGATGTAGCAGCCGCAAAATGCGAGGAGGGAGAGGGCTCGGGATTCTCCAAGGCTAAGAGACCTCGCAGACAAGGGGACCTGTGCTATGACCCTCTAGCTGAAATATATCCTGAAGAACCCGAACAAGTCGATCCAAACGCACTCGCCAAGGTCAAATGCAAACGACATGATGACTGGATCGTTCATTGTGGATGTCGAGTAGATGCAAGTGAAATGATGAGCGGTGGGTCAGTGTCGGACACGCGGGGCTGTAATCTATCAGTAGCTCGTAGTTATGTTTTGGTGGAGGAGTCTGAAGAAGATGAAGATGGAGATCCTTATGACGAGGACATCAAACGAGTAAATAAATACCTGTTTATTTTCTTGGCTTGTTTGGCCAAAAGGACTGTGACCATGCCACTGAGCATTGCTACAATTTTGGAAGAACCTACTAACCCTTTTGTGGCTTTCTATGTTTAACACACTAGACTTCCACTATAGTGAAAGTCGCTATAAACATTGTCCGTTAAAATCTATCGATAATTTGCGAAACTCTCGATAAACTTGTGAAATTGATGGAAAAAGGCTTTCTGAAAATATGAGTTTAGCCTATTCAGAGCGTTAGCCTACGGAAGACAGCTTGATCCGTTGCTGAAAACCTGAAGAAAAGCAGTCACAATGGGTGCTTTTCAAAACTTGAATTGATATCTTCTTGATTATTTGGTCCTACCTTCTTGTACCATCTTTAAGAATGCACCAGTTCTTCCATGCAGAGAGCATGGCCAATTTCGCTCCCCTGGCCACGCGTGACTGTGGCGGAGGCATGTATGGCTGGATGAAAGTGACTGCATACTCTCTCCCCATCAGTCAGCAGGACGCTATCCAATCGTGTGCGTCTCTGAGCTCACGTCTGTGTAAAAGGGTAGATAACCCTCTCCTCCAAGCAGCAGTTCAATTTTGGGTTTGGCTTTAAAGTCATGATCAAGTTCAGTGACCAAGAACGTCTCGCTTGATAAATAGGCTTGCTCTCGATTCTCGATTCCGCCTGTCTTTATTTCCTTTTCTTGCATCCTAAGCTAAGAAGCAAAGAGTTTAAGAAATGAGACGCACCCATGTGTCTTGCCGTAACGTTTCCTGGCACTCGGATACACCTCCCTGCCTCAAACAATCAGCGTTCGGGTGGCACCACTGACTGATATACACTATATGGCCAGAAGTATATGGATACCTGACCATAACGCCCATATGTAGGTCTTCCCCCAAACTGTTACCAAAAAGCTTGAAGCATACAATTGTCTAGAATGTTTTTGTACGCTGTAGCATTAAGATGTCCTTTCACTCCAACTAAGGAGCTCGAACATGTTCCAGCATGACTATGCTCTCGTGCACAATGTGAAGTCCGTGAAGAAATGGTTTGCCAAGTTGGGTGTAGAAGAACTCTAGTGAACCCTGACCTCAACCCCACTGAACACCTTTGGGATGAATCGGAATGCCAACTTCATGCCAGGCCATCTTGCCGGACATTGGTGCCCAAATTCTTGTGTTCTTGTGGCTGAATGAACAGAAATCCTCATAGCCATGGTCCAAGATATCATGGAAAGCCTTCCCAGAAGATTACAGCAGCAAAGGGGGAACAATTCCGTATTAAAGCCCATGCTTTTGGAATAGGACGCTAAATACTCAGGTGTTCACATACTTTTGGCAGTATAATGTAGATTTCCACACTGATGTGTATTTGATTCTTAATTCTTGCTTCTTAATGATTCTTATGCGTAAGCATAGCGATCAGAGGTGCACAGAAATGCTAGCACGGAGCGTTCCAGCATTCTAACAGCATGCCGTGTGTATCTGCGGTGCTCTGTCTAAATCATCCTTCAGGAGAACACTACTCGGTTGAGGCAGGGAAGTGTGTCTAGTTGTGTCCGTGGAAACATTGTCAGAACGTGTTGTGCCCTTCTTGAATAGGTTTTATCAACGGTTTGAGTCATTTTGTCTCAAGCGTAAACAGTTTCCGATTAGCAGTATCATTATTTTCCGTCTTCCGTAGGTTGAAGGTGTGCTCCCACAACCAGTCTTTGAATGTCATATGTCAAAAATCCATATAATATATCATTAACTGATTCATAATCTCAGTTCAGCCCTGTTCACACTGACAGTTTCTCAGGGTGATGTCTGCAATGCCTTATTTCACGTTGGACTGCAAGAGCAAGTAGATCAGATCTGGCAACATTTTTAACATAAACTATACAGTTAAACTAATGTTTAGCCTAACATTTCAAAACGTGCATTAATACAGAAATGCAAATGTTTAAACCTGTTTATAATTGCAAGTCTAATTAGGATTTGCTGTAGCTATCCTATATACAGTGCCCTCCAGTAATATTGGCACCCTTGGTAAATATGAGCAAAGAAGGTTGTGACAAATTGTCTTTATTTTTTTAACCTTTTGATCTTTTGTTAAAAAAAAAAGTTCACAAAAATACTCTGCGCTCGTGGATATCAAAAACACAAGTTTATCCCAAAAAAACTCTGTTAAATATAGGTGTGCAACAATTATTGGCACCCCTATGAATTCATATGAGGAAACATATATTTGAAATATATTCCTATTGATGTTTCACATTTTATTAGTACACCTGGGTGACTAGGAACAGGAAATTGTTCAAACATGACTTATAAATATGAGGTAACACATTGAAAATGCCCATTTCCACCATCAGGGCAATAATTAAGAAGTTCTAGTCAAATGGAAATGTTATGAATCGACCTGGAATTGGACGTGTGTCTATATCGTCTCAACGCACTGTGAAGAGGACGGTTCAAGTGGACAAAAAATCTCCAAGGATCACAGCTGGAGAACTGCAGATGTTAGTTGTGTCTTGGGGTCAGAAAGTCTCCAAAACTACAATCCGAAGTCACCTTTGGAAGCCTTTGGAAGTCACTTTCATGTTGGGAAGGGTTTCAAGAAAAAAGCCTCTACTCTCATCCAAAAGTGTTTGCCGGACACTACTGGAACTTCAAATGGGATCGGGTTCTATGGTCAGATGAAACCAAAATAGAGCTTTTTGGTAATAAACACCAGAGGTGGTTTTGGCACACAGAGAGGTAGCCATATGGAAAAGTACCTCATGCCCATGGGTAAATATGGTGGTGACTCTAATGTATTGGGGCTGTTTTTCTGCCAGAGGACCGGGACATTTTGTTAGGATACACGGCATCATGGACTCTATCAAATATCAATAGATATTAAATGAAAACCTGACTGCCTCTGCCAGAAAGATTAAAATGGGCCGTGGTTGGATCTTCCAGCAGGACAGTGATCCAAAACATACATCAAAATCAACACAAAAATGGTTTACTGACCACAAAATCAAGCTCCTGCCATGACCATCCCAGTCCCCTGACCTGATACCCATAGAAAACCTGTGGGGTGAACTGAAGAGGAGAGTCCATCAGTGTGGACCTCGAAATGTGAAGGATCTGGAGAGATTCTGTATGGAGGAACGGTCTGAGATCCCTCGCCATGTATCCTCCAACCTCATCAGGCATTATAGGAGAAGACTCCTATAAAGGGAGGTTTGTTTGATCTCCATGAGCGCAGAGTATTTTTGTGAATCTTTCAACATAAGATCAAAAGGTTAAACAATAAAGAAAAATTTTCACAGCCTTCTTGACTCCTATTTACCAAGGGTGCCAATACTAGTGGAGGGCGCTGCATAAAAGTGCCTCATACATTAATGTGACTTGTACAGCAAAAACACATTTATCTTTTTTTAAAAAACACACAAAAACTGAGGTGTGGCTCATACTGTGAGTGCACCTTATAGTTCAGAAACTCTTATTAACCTCAGCTTGAGCCAATATGACCGTTCTCATACGTGCGATGATTGTTTACATCTTATTTATTTTTATTCTATTGAACTCTTTTGCATTGCAGAGCAGAAGAGGCAAGTTGGTGTGCAGAATCAACCCATTTAACATGATGGAGTACCTCCAGCTCAGTTATGAAGAGGTAAGGGAATTCTGCGAGGCACAAGCTGTTGGTTTAGTACAGAGTGATGAAAGGTCTGTATTACACAAGTAAGAAAAGACTTTATGGATGGGTTAGTAAAAGCATGTGAACTCTCCAATCAATGTCAAATTTCAAGGGATGCCGTTACAGAAGGTTGAGAACCTCTGATATAGAAGATTAACCAAAACAATTCAATTCAGAATTCCATAACAAAATACATTTTGTTCCAGGCTAATTATAAAGACTAATCTGCTGTTTTAATTTATTGCAACTAATATGCATTTTTCTGTCATAATTTTAATACTTGCCAATTGATAGAAACATAGTTTCATGATTCCACAGCTACTTATATCCCTGTGTGTATAATATTTTGTATGTGTGTCTGCTCACTGAGTCTGCAGTATCAGATAAGTCTCTGTAAAGAGAGTTTATAGTAGTTATACTCCTCAGTTGTAATTTAGCACTTATGCTTCTTAATCTTCAAACACATATTGGCACGTGACGGGTGTCTTAAATCGGTATCAAGTGACTGCTCACTCAAACTGTGCAGCTTGAACTGGCTGGGAAATGAATGTTACCAAGGCCAAACATATGGAAAACCATATCCTGTGCTTTACCTTCATTAACAAATATACCATGAAGCAACTGTGAGCTTTGAAATACTGCAAATAGCAAACTCCTAGCAAAGCGCTGATTAACTAGCTAGCATTGTTTTTAATTACCATTAAGGAACGTATCGCTTGCCATTTTTTAAACTCTAGTGTTTACGCTGAAATCATGGAAGTGGAAAAATGCTTGAATTACACTTTAGAAAAGCTGTAAAAAAAAAAAAACCACCCTGTTTATTGTTGACCATTTTGTTAGACCTGAAAAATCCATATGAAAGTATGTAAAATATGAAAAAAATACTCAAATTTAATGTTCAACACAAGTAGATTTTCATTAATATGTTCGATAAAATGCTAACGGTGTTCAAGCTTAGCGTAAATCCTGGACTAGCATGCTTATTGTAACAGACAAACAAATAGGAATATTATAATTATGCTAATGTAGTAAACAGTATACAGTATTACTATAGGCCACTAATCAGCACAAGTGTAGTTCTAGAAAATGTGACTAATTCGAATAAAGGAATTCTATACAGCACGGATTTCTTTTTAGTTAATCCTGAATTTCTTTGAACTAAAAATATTGACATTTTGCTGTGGTTTGAACTTTACAGATTATTCACAGCTGCAGCTCATTACCTCAAACGGCACCGTGCTATTCCAGCACTCCGTTATTAATACACTGATTTGTTTTCTTATCAAGGTGGAGATGTCATAAACTTGAGTTAAGTCATATTTTCACAGCTGGATTTGATCGAGGAAATTCAACTCTCTGAGCCAGTAGAAACAGTTAAAGAAGCCGTGAAAGTCTTCGAACGTAGCCATTTCATGCCCATTCCCTTCACAGGCTAATATTAACACAAGCCTCCCTGAAGGATAAACATGGCCCGACGTTAATATTTCAGCCAATGAAGACGGATAAACCCAGTTCTGTCAAGCCACGCTTACCCAAGAGTATCGTTAAAGAGTCCGAGGGGGTCAAGGTGAATGTATGCAGTTTTAAGAGTCGCAATTTACAATCCCTGGGCATGTTAGCTTTCATTTTTAATTGATAGCGAAGGCCATCATGTTGAACTTTATGCAGTGTGATCTTAAAGTGAACCCATTTCCACCCACACATCCCAGCGCTGAAAGAATATTAGGTTTGAAGTGTTTTTTGGCTTATATCCTCTCTAATTCGTCACTTATGCTCTATACCGTTGCATTGCAGGCTTTCTTCCTGGTTTATGCGCTTGGATGCTTGTCAGTTTTCCGCGATGGGGTAAGTGTGTTCCTTCATTCCAGGATACAGTATGTGCAAGTTTTGCCTAATGATGTTAAGACAACACTAGTTATTCTTTGATGATAAATTTTAAGTATAATTTACACTCCTACATTCTATTTAGAAAAACTAATATATACACAGTGCCCTCCACTAATATTGGCACCCTTGGTAAATATGAGCAAAGAAAGTTGTGACAAATTGTCTTTTATTGTTTAACCTTTGATGATTGTTTCACACCTATATTTAACAAAGAGATTTTTTTTTTTTATAAACTTTTATGTAATTGTTTGATATCCACGAGAGCAGAGTAGTTTTGGGAATTTTTTTAAACAAAAGGTCAAAAGGTTCAACGATAAAAGACAATTTTTCACAGCCTTCTTTGCTCATATTTACCAAGGGTGCCAATATTAGTGGAGGGAACTGTACATGTATCTCAATGGCCATTCAAACTCCTGCAATGATTGTATTCAAATCGCAATTAGTTCAAGATTTAGTGTGTAAATATTCATTTAAAAATGAATCGACCTCTAATTCCATACTGCTACAGAACAAATGAACGTTGCCATTAGTTCCATATTGTATTTGTATGACATAAACATTGAATGTGAAAATATTTCAGATTATCATAAACGTTGCTGTTGAAACGTTAATGTTCTCTTGATATATTGTATCTTTCTTTTCATGCATTTCTTGCGCCAGCCGATAACCACATAGAAAAACTGCTTCCTCCACACAGCTATTGAGAGGGTACCCCTCTCGATGGACTGGCATCCCATCCAATTTTCCTACCACACACACACACACCGTATCAGGGATCCAAACAGATCCATCATAACCCTAATTAGCATAAAGTGTTACTAAAGATGAAAAGCATTAAAATTCTGACAGCCATAAGGTATCACTAATATCTCTTTGTTTCATGAATGTACCAGACATCTACTGGTGTTTGTTGTTAGTATTGCCGTGTTGTGTTTTTTCTTGAGTTGAAGGCTTCGCTATAGATCTGCTCTTAATGCCAGCGTGATATCGTTACTCTCCATTAGCCTCTTTCTGTGGATTTTCAGTGGACTTTCCGTCTTAAACTAGCTACAGGAAAGATTAGTTTAGATTACTGCCAAAAAATGTTACTTTGCGTTATGAGTCAAAGCTTATGTTGGCTGCAATGCACAAAACACATATTGTAGTCTTGTGGTGTGTGTTTTGTTTTTCAGGAAGCCTTGTCGATCCTTCAAGTTTGGAGAATGTTTCGTTCAGCGCAGCCCAACTTCGAGATCGCGTACGCAGCCTATCACTACTTCCGCAGTAAAGGATGGGTGCCCAAGTCAGGCATTAAATACGGCACTGATTTAAGTAAGGAAGCTCAACCACACCACCTACAGAAGCTTAAATTGCTAAATGTAAATGTGCTCCAGGATCCGCATAGAGTACACCAATCTTGTCATCATGGGAAGAACTATTCCTCATTTCCGACGTGTCCCAATTTATCCGTTCGCAAAGAGTAAGAATATCCAGCTGGTGTAAGTGGAACTAGTTGACAGGTGAATTATTCAGCTGGACTAAGCATTGCTTTCCTTCATCTCCTTACCTTTCGGTCTGCTGTGTTAATGTCAAGGCCAGGAAAGTGACTCTTGGCACCGAATTTGGAGCATGAGACTGGATTCATGGCGCCGTTTCTGACACACGAGTCTCATGTTTGGAGCAGTGTAGAGTTGCATGTCCTCTAGTTCTGAGATTTTCCTTAACAGGTTTTTTTTTTTTTTTTTCTTTCCGTCTGCAGTGCTGTATCGCAAAGGACCGCCATTTTACCATGCAAGGTTGGTATTGGTTTAGTTAATATGCTGTTTAAAAAATAATAATGATCTTAGGCCAAACATAGTCACTTGGACCCCTAAGAATAATAGTAATAGTAGAATAACTTCAACAAGCCGTAGTTTTCCCCCTTAACCAACCCCAGCCCCTCTCCGGAAACTATAAATGTTAAAATGATGCTATGGGGGTGGGGAAATGCACAAATAAAAGCCAGAACAACTAGCATGGCAATCTTGCTAATGAGTTTTTCTAACACACACTTGGAATTGCATGATCGTTAACGGTCTATAAATTCAATTTAAAACCCACCCTTGAACAAGACTTTAACCTTTATTTTTAACATCTTCAGCTAGTAAGTGTTGGTCAGCGTGATACTGATATCATTTCCTGTTTGATGTTCCTTTTAGTAAGGAAAAAAATCTCTGATTTTCATGCAGTTCATTCATTTTTTGTTTTTATCAAAATGTCCATCCATCCATCCATTTTCAGTGGCCCAACACCTTATTAATGCTTTTTATGAGTTCTTTTCTTTACATATTAAATATGTTTAGGTCCGTATTTGACTGTCCTTTGAGGATATGGTTGTACATTTCCTCCTGCTCTTGGTGTGTAGCTACTCCGTGGTGGTGGAGAGAGTAGATGAGTCCCTCCAAGGTGCTCCTCTGAGGCCACTTACCTGGAGATCTTTAGCTGCTCTTAGCCGAACCACTGCTAACGTCTCTAAAGTAAACCCTTCTCTTCACCTTTGTCATGTTCCTACAGTTATTCATTAGTATGTTAGGTTTGCACATTGTTGTGTTCATGTTCCACGTGCAGGAGCTGATGTTTTCCTACGTCGTCGTGCCATCAGATATGACCGAGGAGGACTTCTCCTCACCAGAGTGCCTGAAAAAGTTCAAAGTTCAGGTGCCGAGTTCATTTGTTCATAGAGTTGGGTTTAATTACAAATCCGTTATTTTTAGCTGTATTTGACTGTGTGTGTGGGCTTTTTATTTCAGGAGATTATTGTGAGCAGATGGGTATCATCAAAAGAGCGAACAGAACAGGAGGATATCTAGAAATGGTTCAGCTCTTGAGTACCATTAAGTTGTAATAAAAAATTCTTTGCACTTTCTGTAATGCAGATTTCTTGTGTTTTTCTTTGCATAATGCAACAGGCAGGAATATCTTCATTTATTTATTGATTTTCATGTGATTCATTTACCTTTTCTCTTCTCTCCTCCCTTCCCTTTCCCAAATATTTCATTGAGAAGAAGAAGAAAAAAAAAAAAAACCCGCCCCCCGGCTCATCATGGCTACTCAATAACTGTCTCTGGTTATATAAATATTATAAAACCCAAGAACAGGCACAAAAATTTAAGTGGGAAGTGTCTGTAACTCCATAAAGTATACAATAAAGGGATGCCATTTGTTTAAATAAATAAATAAATAAAAATAAATAAATAAATAATAATAAAAAAAAATCTTACAAACCTTAGATCTCTTGACAGGATTACCTCTGACGTTCCAACAAATAAATCTTAAAGGCGTGCCTGTCCCAGCCGGAGTGGGACCCCCCCCCCCCCTCCCCAGGCAGGAATATCTTAATATGCAGACAATACAAAGGTAAATGTCCTTTACAATTTTTGCTCCTAATTTGGGTCAGTGGTGTAGAGGTGTTGAGTGCATTTTACAACTTCAGCCCTTGGCTGCATTCGCATCCCATTCATTGTGTTTGTGACATAAAAATGCAAGAAGTCTTCCATTCATGGGTTTTGTCATGTTTTATTACAATATTAGAATTCGCATGTAATATGCATCAATTATACACTCGAATGGTTTTTATTTCTTTGTGGACACGCCACATCCATAAACGCCAGTGGTAGCAGATTCTCTTGCTTGCTGGTGCGATTGGTTAGCGTTGTAGCGTCGAATAGTCAAGCCGATATTAATCCATACAGGATGTCACAGGATTTTATTTGTGATCGTTGCGGCCAGAAATACTCGATTCTGCTGCGGATTTTTTTTTTTAAATGGTGATGAAATTTGCACATTCTTGGTGCTGGCGAAATTGCAATTGCACAAAATTATTTTGCAGTCTTTCGCAGTGAGGTTTGTTGGTAAATGAGGCTGAACATGCATTGTGATGACATCACACGACGCACCTTGGCGAAAATCTGCGGCCATTTTGAAAAACTGCAAGCTCCTCGGATTATTGTGGAGTTTGGTACCTTATATAAGTAGAATGAATGTTTTCTCGCGTACACATGACTCATTTCAGACAAGTGGATACATAGGTTTCTGATATGAATCTTTTAACATACTTGTATTACTATGTTATAGATTATTAGTAGTAGGATATTGAAAGATCTGGGTCAGATTCAATATCAATATTCCACCGAGTCATAGTTTTGACTGGCATGAAGCTGCATAAGTGTTTATTTCATTCAAAATTCAAATCAAGTCTTGCTCTTCCCATCTTTATCTTCATCATTCTGTCCTTCCTGTGAGTCTCTCTTTGGACTGTCCACGATGTAGAAGTGGTTCAGGGATATCTCCTGACACAGCATGGTGTACTTGGAAGCCCTTTTGACGCGTGGAAGAATGAAAGTCTGCGTGAACTCGTCTTTGCTGAGTGTTCGCTTGGATTGCATGGCCAGCACACAGTTTATAAACATCAGCGTGTAGCTGTAGCAGTTGTGGTTCTCCTCATTGAAGCTTCAATAAACCGGAGCAGAGAGACAGAAGTAAGACAAATATCTACAGTATTTTGTTACACTTATCAGCAAATGAAGTTCACACTGTAAGAATCCTTCGAATTTATTTCAAAAGTATATCCAAATAAATAAAATATCTGCCTTTGCCAGAGTGGATCCCACATCTGGGCTGAGGAGAATTTCTCCAGGTACTGATCCCACTGATTGATGAGATTGTACATGTCAGGCTGGACCAACATGATGCTGACGCAGTGTTCCCAGCCCTCACGGTCTCTCCGCACGCCACACTTAGTGTAGTTATACACAACACCTTCACAACAATAAAGAGAGAGTACGTTACGCACTTCCACGTCGTTTCTGGCGTTCCTGAAGTACACCGATTCTTCTCAGTTTAACGGAATAGTTCAGGCAAAACTGAAAATGTAATCGATCAGCAAAAACATTCTCACTCACATTTGTTTTGCACTACAGATATGAGGTAGCTAGCAAGTAAGGAAAGCCTATAGCCACCAGCTTGGTCGAAAATCATTACGCACTCTCCTCACACAGCATGAAATAAATAGCAAAATCAGTCTGTATTTAAACAGTTTATACCACAGCGCTTTTGAATTCTTGATTCTGATTGGTCGGGACGTGTTGATATCTTTTCTATAACATCAGCTCTGGCAGTTATGGTTTCTATAGTAGCAGCTCATTCACAGAGACTTGTATGGGGAAGAGTATACTGTACAGAATCTCTAAAAGTCTAATAATAAATGGAAATGTGTTGTTATTTAACAAAGCATGTATAACCTTTGATATGATGAAGCTTTCTGTGAGGAGACGTTTATTGAACAGTTGCAGAACGAGTCTCCGTCGTCAGCGATTTGCAATAATAAGAAAAGTATTTCAGACAGAGGACATTGCGCTTTGCCCTTTTTTTCCATTTAACTTTTTTTTTTTTTTTTTTTAAATACAACTAAATACAACTTGCTACAACTTAAATGAAATGTTTGGGACGTGCTGTTATTGGAGAGTAGTGAACTTTGGGTGGTACAACAGGCTGCATTGCAACACTATAGCATTGATTATTTTCCTATAACAGCATGCCCTATTGTGGTTTAGTTCCCTTACATATATATTAAATTAGAACTAATATTATTACACAGATCGTTATAGAATTCCACTGTACAGCTTGGTCCTGGGCAGAGTGGCATCAAACTATTCTGAGAAAGTCATCGTGGCTTCTAAAATTTTTAGCTCTATAATGTTCGGTTGTCTATTTTTTTATAGACAAGTCAGAGAACACAAGTCTAACAAGTCTGTTTAAGATACTTACAACTCGGCAGGTGTGTGACGACCGAGTCGTGCAGATCGTAAGATGATAAACCGGAGGCTCTACACTTCTATTTAACAACAGCGAAGAATTAAGGAGGGGTAACGGGGTATATTTCATTTGTAGCTAAACTAACATCGCTCCTCTCACTCAACTCCTTTCTACTTAAAGCCCTCCTCTTCTACTTTAACCCTATTTTCTATTTCATCCCTCGTCTTTCTACTTAAAGCCATATATTTAATATATTTTCCAGATTTTGAATATTCAAAAAAAAATATATACTAACATGAAGTATACTTTCATGCTTGGAAGGTATTTCCCATATCTAGATTGTAATAGGGTTGTATTAGGTAGATTAATACACATAATATGTTCTTAAATGTCCTGCTTATTACACAACAGGAAATATTATACATATATACATATATGTACACACACACGTTTTATAGATAGATTTAATGACGGATAGAATGATGGATGGATATACCTTTAGTTACCTGAAAAAGTAAACATAATATGGAGCCCATTTAGATTTGTTTGTTTGTTTGTTTGTTTTTGGTTATTCATCTCCTCAGAAATACATTATAATGTTCATTTTAAAACATTTATTTTACACAATTATTTTAAAATCTCATAGAAATACAAATTCTTACTTGTTTATCGAGACAACAACGTTCTTAATCTGTCCCACATTACACAAAGCTACCGCACACTCGCGGAAAAAAGGGTTCTAAACTGTACCGTTGCTTGTCACTGGGGTCGTACCCTCACGCGTACAACTTTTGTATCTGTTACCTAGAAATATGTATGTAGTGGACCTTTAAAGCTTTACCCTAAAAGGTTATTATGGTGCAATAGTGTACTTTTAATCATTTTAACAGTATACCGTTTCCACAGTTGCAGGTGAAAGATATTAGATACGAACCCTTTCATGCAAAGTAGCTACAATTATGGTCAGTCAAATTAAGTATAAGATGTAAATCACCTCCAGGTCATTCAAGACCATTACTGTAATCAGTTGCCTGATTTCTGTTAGTCGCTAGACTATTTGCCATTA